>NC_051180.1:173736078-173940024 GCF_013339695.2 Rhipicephalus sanguineus | reverse complement strand
GAGCTACGCATCAAAACTGCGCGTGAAGTGGTCGGTTCTTATATTGGTGACTGAACCCCGAACTCGCTTACTTTATGCATATAAGCAGCTGCTGAATTAATGTTACGTTCGCTTCCCTTGCTCTGGGCCTGTCATTTCGTACATCCGGCGCACGACGGAACGTGGTGCCCGCATGCCCGGTCATTGGTTTAAAGACCAAAATTTAAGCACATTCTAGGTCTTACAAAATTTTCGAAGCTCGCAAGACTGTTCCGCAAGGCTGGGCAAATCGCCACAAACTGTCGGGGATTTATATAAAGTTTTGATTTTTGACGGCATCCGAAGTACCGAGCAAGCTACTGTCAGAGCTGTCAAAGGCGGCACTTCCAATGAGTATTGAGCTTCATGTAGCTATCGAGACCTTCAGTGCTTCCAGCTGCGGTGAAGCCGAAAACAGAGGTGAATTTTCCACTCTCACTCAGAGGTTTTAACTATGCTGCGTAGATCACCAGGATGACGTGCTTGAGTAGTACGACTTCCGCAGTCTGAGCTCCCGGTGAGTCATTTAAACCCTTGCACTGATATTTGAGAAGAGGCAAACGCATGCGATTTATTTTACCGAGTGGAATAGGACGAGATGCTTTATATCTAATGGTGAGAATTCATGCTGGAGTATTCTGAGAGCAAACCATACACAACGGAAAAGCGAACGAAGACGCAGCGCACTCATTGTTCAACTAGTCCAAGTCACAACTCTCTAAAGCTGAGAAAGTTTGGAAGAAGCAGCTGCACGACTACAAGTTGACTTTAACAAAACCAGAATAAGTTGCGAAATGAGCGAAAATGCGAATAATGCAACAGAAATTCCGCATCGATTGCTGTAATTTTGAATACTGCGATAAATGCGGCTCCACTACTGCGAAACCTGAGGAAGAGCGTATAGCACGGGCGCCAGCGATTTCCGTTCGTAGAGTTCCACTGCTCCATTTACCAAACCGTCGATGACGTCAATGTTTGAGGTAAGCATGTAAGGTTTCCCAAGCATGACAGAATGCGATTAGGGAGATTGGAAAACTCGGTGAGCGACATTCACACTATTTTTTGCTGGGCTTTATCGAATTCCTTCTTGTTGCGCCAGTAGAGATGCGTGTCCTCTACAGCGAGTTACGTCAGGTTGTATGCCCCTTTAGGTGTAGCGCCGAGAAGCCGGTGGGAGCAGCAATCGCGCGCTTGGCGAGGCGGTGGTGCCCTTACTTACGTGGTGCGCGTGTCAGCAGCGTGTTTCCGAAGCGTTTTAACTGTGTTATATATTTATTGCCATTGCTTGGTTATTTCTGGTAATTATATTATTTTGGATCTTGTTCGTTTGTTTTGACCCGGGTTTCAACATTGCTAGCCTTGTTTTAGGGCTGTATTGATCTCTTGATTTTGAGCGTGATCACGCCACATGAGACCTGCGGATGGACGCAAAGCCGGGGCCTTCAAGTGCTAGGCACTTCAAAGTGCATGTGGATACGCTAAGAAAGCCAGCCGGATGCAGTGCACAAAGAGTATTATAGTAGACAAAGTGACGCGCGCGGACTAAACAAGTTTCCTTGATTTAGATGCACCCACTCCCGGTCTCCCACGGGGAGCGGTATTTGTGGGGCAGACGGGGAGATCTGTCGATACGCGTTTAATGGAGCACTCTTACTAACATGTAGATGGCAGTGGGTAGCACCTGAAAGTTCATTGTAAGACACGTGCGAAGAGCTGCAAGACAATTTTTAGTAGGACCGAGGTGCTAGGCCGAGCGAAATGTCATGGAGCACGTGAAATCCTAGAAGTCTCGTGGATAGCTAGACACAGCCCGCGTAAGTTAGTCAGCGAAACATCTGTGTGTTTATTCAAGAAAGAGCTTGATTTTCTTGCGTAGATAGGGGTCTTGATGGGGTAGTGTACTATTGGCGCGCGTTCTTGGCTCTTATTGTGCAAGCGCATTTTTCGAGGAGGCAATTTTGTGTAATATCAATGAGTCAGTTGTTTGCGCTTGTCCTGTCTACCTCTACTATGCCCCGTCACGGTGGTCTAGTGGTTATGGTGCTCGACTGCTGACCCGAAGGTCGCGGGATCGAATCCCGGGCGTGGCGGCTGCATTTTCGATGGAGGCGAAAATGTTTGAGGCCCGTGTACTTAGATTTAGGTCACGTTAGAGAACCCTAGGTGGTCGAAATTTCCGGAGCCCTCCTCTCATAATCATATCGTGGTTTTGGGACGTTAAACCCCAGATAATATTATTATTATTTATTACCTCTACTATCGTATGTCATCTGTTATTGTTCACATAATGTTCTATTATAGGCACGAATATGAGTGCAGAAGTTGACTTCATGTCAATGCTTCACTTTAATACAAGGCTTCACGACAATACGCAGATATTTCTTTGGTTTATCTTTCAGCGTTTTGTGCTTCCGGGTGCGAGATATGTGCAGGGACGGGCTATGCGCGACCAAATACCGTATTTATACGAACAGCGCCTCAATATCTTCATACGCAACTGGGCGTATTCGTCCGGCGCCCGCAGCCTCTAGTCCGCCTTGGCCACAAAGTTCATGTTGTTTTTGTATGTTAGCACGTGGTCGTACCGGCGAAGAAGAAAAAAACGTAACTCTTTATTTGGGCGAACTTGTGCCCGGGCAAGGCAAAGTTAAACTACGAGCAATACTGGATGTATATACTACTACACTGACAGCGACAAACAGAGCGTCGGCCATCAATATTCTGCCAAGCGGTAAAGCGCGTCGGTTTCATACATGCGCTATCAAAGTTTCCAGCTTCATCGCTGGTGGCTGCGTTAGCTCTCGAATAAACTAGAGAACTCGAGTCCTGAGGGCAAGCTTTACAGAATGATCTGAAGCATTCGCGAGGCTTCTAAAAGACTGCGGTGTTGTCAGCGCCGAGTGTTGCTAACAGTCTTTGCGGGTGTCACCCGAATAGATCAAAATAAAACACACGTGGCAATATCATACTTAGCCTAGCGGAGAGCAGCCAGGTTCATCTGTTTTACAGTAGCCATCGTGTTAACGCTAGCGGAGAAGCGATTGGCGACCCCGAACGAGCTGACGAGTGCGACGAAGAGAAATCATGGGAGAAAGCACGCAACGTCAAACGGCAGTTCCTACTCGCCCTGCGCGGCGCCCTCCTATTCACAGCAACCACACTCGCAGATGCATGCGATCAAGTCCCCCTGCGTACGGAAGAGCCAACGTCTTGGTGTCTTTCGCACTGTCTGATGTTATATATCATATGGCAAGTGTTCCCTCTATTTTTTTTCGATGCAGCGGTAGATTTTCCTGCGAATTGGCAATAAAGTAATGCCCTGCACGAAAATAGTTCTTTACAAAGGATAATTTGACTTACATCAGTTCGGTATAGTCGGACTTAACTGTATCTTTGAAATTCTGATTGTGTTGTCGTGAAGCACGCCACGTCAAGGCTATTGTACCGTACAAGCTGAAATCAGGAACGTGGTACTTGAAATAAAGGTGAATACTAGAGGGGTGGCTATTTTGCGCGCACATCGGCTATAAACCATCTAGTTGACGAGACGTTTCGCTATATCTGTACGCCAAAGTTTTTCTACTATTTACTAATATATTTTACAACTGAAGCCGTGAAAAGGCTCTTCTCTATAACCTCTGTACCTTCTCTATAACGTCTGCGATGTGTGGTGTGTTGTACGTTTTCGTCGTGTCCTCGCTTTTGCGCTCCCCATTTTAAATATGCATAAGCTCTGTTTTATACACGGAAAGACTTCTGGCACCATTCAGTAGGTTAATGACCTAAGATGTGTTGCAAAGTATTCACGTTACCTCGAGCATCACGTAAACTGTACTGAAAACGAAAAAAACAAGAGGTTCAATGTACAATGTGAGACTTCAGAATATTCACGCAGAGCTCTAAGTGTGACATGTAGCAAAGTACAAAGCGAAACATTCGTACCTCGGGCCTTGTAAGAAGCGCCAACGCAATGCACAGCTTCCTCTTCATTCCACCGGAGAGTTCTTGAGGAAATGCGTCCGCTTTATCAGTAAGGCGCACATCGGTTAACAGCTTTTTAACTGTTTTTGGTAATATCTCGTCATCCAGCCCTCTTATCTGAAAAAAGAAAAAGTTCACGACACATCTTGAGCGCGAGACGGAAACTAAGTTTCTTTTGCGCTCTCCTGAGCAGTGCTTTTTTATGTTATAACCTTGCGTTCCCTTTCTCCTATTGTCTAGCTAATACAGGCGTAATATGTACCAACGGATCTCATCCTAACGTCTCTTTCGGATCTCAGGGAGCGACGACAATGTCGAACACGCATATCATTGTTTCGGAAACATGAGTGAAATCTTTTCTCTGCATATGTTCAAATAAATAAAAGATTACTGAGATACAAGAAGGGCCGCAGGATAATCACGTCGGGCTAGCGGTTTTCATAAAAACACCACGTCATGAGTGAAATAAATTTCGGAATAGATATGAGCGAACAAAAACAGTGAAAGTAAAAAGGAGGGCGGTAACAGAACGCGGAGTACAAATGAAAATGCATAGAATACGTATATAAGGGAAATGTATATAAGTTATATCGGAAAGAGAACGGCGAAAAGAACATTGAATTTAAATATAGAAGTGACAAACGGGCCAAAGAGGTCACGTGGTGGTCAGAGGACAACGCAACGAGGCAGAACGCTGGCAACGAGAAGAGGGGCGAGCGAGCTGGAGAAGATGCTACCTTGCGACAGGCAGCAGCGGACCTGGGCAGAACGTGTCCCGGACTTCGAAGCAACGTTCTGTGAAGACTCGAACAGATGTAGAAAGTCGGGCCCGACAACTCCATCCTCCAAAGGACTTGCAAGATATCGTGCTGCTATGCCCCATAGCAGTGCGGCTTTACTGCGTGCCAGCTTGGGCTGCTCCGTGGGCATCCCAAGGGGACATGCAGTAAAGCCGAACCAATTACTTGCATTGGCCGGTTCTAGTACGACAGCGGCGGTATTATTGAATAGGTGTGACAATGAAGGCGTACTGACTGGGATCGATCAGTACATACCAGCACTATTCATGTATTTAGGCAAGTACCAAAAGGAAGCCATAACTTCTCTCGAGATGTGTGGTCTCACGGCTAGGGAACCTTTAGCGGTTTTTAGATGTAGATAAGCCAAGAGCTCGATACCGACGTTAAAACCACCTATATGTATGTGTCAGAACTGTGAACAAAGCTCGAAGAAACATACAATTAGCGGACCAAAGCCTGACTGAAGCAAAAGAATGTTGTGGGAAATGTTCCAATAAGTGCATGGCAAGGCATCTCAAACCTATAGGGAAGATCTTCGTCCGATTGCCCAGTGATGGAAAGAAACTGATGATGCAATGAGAGGGTCTGCGGAGACACTCAACTGGTAAGGGCGATCACGTGGAACGTGCCGTCAATGTAGCCTCCACAAAAACTACGCAGAAGAAGAACGAAGTCGATTACAACGTTTCGCTGGGGAAACACTAAGGAACTCTACATGAACATCTTGAACAAGTATAAGAAGCACCACCCACAAGTATCAGA
This sequence comes from Rhipicephalus sanguineus, assembly GCF_013339695.2. Lineage (NCBI taxonomy): Eukaryota > Metazoa > Arthropoda > Arachnida > Ixodida > Ixodidae > Rhipicephalus > Rhipicephalus sanguineus. The sequence goes on along the minus strand of NC_051180.1, from coordinate 173,934,463 downwards.
AGTGTTCGGTGCGGTAGTTGCAGCAGAGAAAGACGGAACACAAGATGCACATCCATTTACCAGAAGAGAACGAGGCTGTCAAAGCCTATCATGAGAGCATACCTTCAAGCTTTATTAGAGATTTTTATTACAGAAGCTTTATTACAAGCAATGACCGTGGCCGTTGGCGGTGTAAAACTAATGAAAAAAACGCCAGGCCTGCGCGGAAAGCGCAGCACAGTCACAGCGAAAGCTGGAAGAGCGGCATTTCTAAAGCCCGTTATAAACTCTCCTGTGGCTGCTAATACAGGTATATTAGCAACGTACCCACTACGCCACAAAGCGTAATTTTTGGGAAGTTGGGAAGCACCCAGCACGACATTATTCGTTGTTCTGCGGAGAAGCGAGGTACCATATGTAAGCGATTATGTGCAGTTTGTTGATGCGGCGGTTGATGACGATGAATAATCATGGTTGCGCCCTTTGTAATGGGTTGGAAGCTTTAAACGACCCACTAGTTACGTAATGTATATTGTGTGACGCCCGGTCGTTATTTAACTGTCCCACCACGCTTTATAACATACGTTAACCGGAGAAACGTAGAGCGAGAGAGAGAGAGAGAGAATTGACTTTATTGAGACCCTGAGGAAATGGATCATGGGAGCCTTGTGGGCTTCCTTGGCAACCAACAGAAGTGCACTTGCGAGGAACCCACTACGCTATAAATCATTGTAATTTTTTAGAAGTAGGGCAGCAGGCACTGTGCCATTTTTCGTCATTCTACGGAGAGCGTTGGTACCTGCTAAACGCATGTAAGGCATTATGCGCACTTTGTTGATGCTGTGCGTGATGACGATGAAGAATTATGGCAGAGCTCTTTGTAAGGGGTTGGAAGCATTCAACAGCCTACTCGTTGCGCAATTCGCATTGTGTGACGCCTGGTTACAGAATTCGCGTTGTGCGACGCTTGGTGCTTATTCTACTCTTTTACCACGCTACATTGCATATGCCAATGTGATCCCTTCCCGACATGAAGCCTGTATAGGACCTTTTTGCAAAGCAGTTTCAAGCACCGGCATGGCTCAGAGGTTGAATACTGGGCTCCCACGCAGAGGGCCCAGGTTCGAACCTCGTTCCATCCTGGAATTTTTTTCTTATTTAGTTTTTTTTTCTTATTTCGAGCGATACTGGTTACGGACACCGGCGGCGGCGGCAGCGGCGGCGGCGGCGGCGGCGGCGGACAACTACGGCACCAAAAACGGCCGGTGAAATGATCTCATAACAGCTTTCGCTGTAAAAAATCACGCCGTATCCACGCAGTGAATGATGTTTGAGGAGCTGGCTTGACCCGTGAATCTTTCGAACTACAAGCGGTCGCATACCTTGCAGCTGTGGCCGAACGACCTATCGAGGAACTCGCGCTTTAAGCATGCGTCGGTGCCGCCAGCTTCGGCTTGTGACCGCTTTCGGCGCCTGACCGCCGCTTCCCGCGCCCGCTCCTCTTCGAGGTTCTCTTGCCGCCGCTTCGCAAACCTTCTTCTCGGGTCCGCACAAGGCTGGCGTCTTTCTTCGGCCTCGCGAACTCGCACCGCAGGGTCTTGCCGGTGGGCCCGCGCTGCTGCTGCCCTTCGAGCTCTAGCCGCCTCTTGCATTGCCTCCAAAATCATAAATGAGGAGTAGCTGCGCTAAGTAGCGCGAGCGCCGAGTATGCAGCGCAGTGTGCGGAATCAGAGGAGAGCAGGTGTGTGCCGAGCCAATAGCGGGCGACCTATGAACTATTGGACAGCTGCGCCTGTAGCGGTCACCTCTGGAACTAATATTACGGCGCGAGACTTCGCCCCAGCTCAAGAACCTGGCGAGCCAGCTCCTCAAAGAACCCGACGACATGCTCCGCTTCAACACTATAGCATAGCATAACCATGTATAGCAAGGGGCGGGAAAGAAAAGTGAGGCTGAGAAGGAGCGATGTGAGGGCGTAGAGGAGGGAAAAGAGGAAGAGCGAGGGAAAAGCATAGCATAGCCATGTATGGCGTTAGGCAGGCAAAACAATATAAAACATAGCCATGTATAGCAAGTGGGCGGGAAAGGGAAGCGAGGGTGAGGAGTGATGTGAGGGTGAGGAGGATGGAATGCACAAAGAGAGAGGATAGAGAATAGCATAACCAAGTACTGCGTCATGCAGTCAAAACCATGTTAGCGTAGTAATGATAGTAAGGATGTGGGAAAGGAAATGCTATGAAGAAAGGCAACCAGCTGGAAACTTAGAACACGCTGCTGAAGAAGAAAGGGAGCACGGAGCGAACATACACAGGATGAGCGCGAACTAACTGTCACAGTTGTAACTTATTTCTGTGTGAGCAAGCGCGGTCCCTTCGCAAAAGCGGCCGCTGCGGTGAGCGAGGTGACCTTCGTGCTCCCAACGCAAACTTTGGGTGAGAGCGCAAGACGTACACACCACCACCATCACGAGATAAGCCCGCAAACGAGCGACCACGCCCTGTAGAGACGCGCTCTCATCCGCATGGGGCGACGACCTTTAAAGCGCGCTCTTCGAGCCCTTCGCGCCATCTCGCTAGTGATGACGAAAACAGGCTGAAGTGCCGCCGATCTCTGAGTATCACCATCGGTAAATGCTTTACATAAATACCTTGCCGTTTGCATGGCAAAGAACCTGCCGTCTGTGGCCGAATCGTTTCGCGCTCTGCGCTGTGGAGCGAGGGGTCGTAAGTTGGACTCCCGGTGACGGAACTTTTTCTTCTGTTTTTTTCCTTTGCGAACTGTTAGTCTTTATATTTTACAACGTCTTATCCGTGACGGAAATACGTCAGTGGAGCCGTGGTGGACCCGGGCATAAAACACTTTCGTGTTAAAAGTCAAGCGACGACCCTCGCGGGCGTATTATTTAAAATATTATCAAAAAATTTCAGTCGTAGGACTAAGTCACACTTGGTCTCTTTTTTCCCGCGAACTCTACGCGAGTGGAATCGCTTCCCCGGAGCTATAGAACCTGTAGCATATCTTTCCACTTAATCTATTCTCTTCGTTTTTTCACGTTGGCGCGGCTGTTTTTTCTTGTTTTTTTTGCTTGTTTTCATATTTTTGTGCGCATTCATATATATGCTACGTTGTGTGCAGTTGCATGTCATGCGTGTAGTTTTTTTTTTCGCGTTCCATAGTGTGTGTTCGTGGTACTTTAGTTTTATAATGTGCGTAATTTAGTGTGCAAATTTTCAGTAGGTTACATTTGTATATTACCCACTCCTGCTTATGACTCCAGTCTAAAGCCAGCAGAAATCCTTAAATAAATAAATAAATAATTAAATAAATAAATAAATAAATAAATAAATAATATGTTCCCTCTAAACATGTGTGGTTTGAGCAAATTATTTCTATACATAATTACCCCTTGGCCTCTGCAATTGCACAACAGAAATGCGACATAGCAGGAAGGTTTTCACAGCGTGTACTCCGAAAGTCTGATTTACGTACTTGACATGTTCTGCATATTAAATGTCGTAAAAATACACCTGCACATCATGTATTACATTGCGAACTCTTGAAAAATAGATTATTACTGAGGCTATGTAATCAATACGCTGTCGAAGTGTGCACTGCCTCGGATATCACGTGCATGTTTAAATCTTGCACGTCTCTTAGATAATAGTTTGCACTAAGAGCCTGTCTTTTACGTAGATGAATGCACGTTTGATTACTCTTAAGAGGGTTAACCATGTGCAACAATTCTCTCGATAGGTAGCTTGGTGTCCCGTGCTTCTCAACTCCAAATATTCGTTGGTACGTGCGCTACTAACTCAGTGCCAGCATCAGCAGAAATCCATCTAATCTATCTAAGAAAGCTGAATATGTTCTCGATGAAACGACAAAAGCACTGAAATGGCAGAATTTGTGACACTTCGCGCACAGATTTTTCGGAGACCATGGCCTTTTGACACTGGCTTCCATTTTCACAGGAGTGAGATGCCCTAAAACAATAAATAACGTCATTATTGAAGTTACTGCTGAAAATAGCTGCCCCTTTCAGCAGCCAGATTATTCGTCTATGTTTAGTAAATCGCCAGGATTGAGAAGCACACGTTATTATTCCGCACTTATTATGCTATAGTGAATCGCCAGGATTGAGAAGCACACGTTATTATTCCACACTTATTATGCTAGAACTCAAAAATTTGCGGCGAAACTCTCATTTCCAGTTTGTCCTCCAGAGTTCCATTTCCATGCGAAACCTTATCACAGTCTGATAATCAAAAAACGTGGACCACACCCGAGTCAAAAGAGTAGAATTTCAGAATAAGTCTTACCCCACCAAAATAGCTTAGGTGTTCTGACACCGTGAGATCCGAAAAAAGTGCGTCGAACTGTGGACAAAACCCCAAACGCTCGAAGCCGGCGGTTCTAACATCTCTACCTGAAACAAGCACTGATCCGCTGTTAGGCTCGATTAAACCTGAAAAGAAAAAAAAACAAATCAAGCTCGATCGAACACCGCTAATGCAGTGTGACAATGAAAAGCACAATTATTAAATGGAAATGTAGCGGCAATTTCTATATTTCCACATTGCTAACAAGTTCAGAATGTATTGACGATACCTAAAAAATGTTACCTTTACTAACATTACCAAAAAATCACAGCATATCCACAAAGTGAATGACGACGAGTGGGCGAAGCTCCGGGGGATCATTAACCGTTAATCCCCTGGTACATTGCTCACTCGATCATGCGAAGACGGGACCACACGTGTGTACAGTATATACAATGTTTATTAATCACACTGCGTATATGGTGTTGAGTAGTGGGCGGCGTTTTCCTTTCATTATGGCCGCCTTATGATCGCTGAAATGTAAAGCCAAAGGTTCTTGTATGGGACCCCAGCTGAAATTTGATAAGACGAGGTCAATGCAAATCCCTCTGATCGAGCCTGAAGGAAGTGCGGAGCTGAACAGCCTTCTTTGTTTCTCTTCCGTTCTCTCTTTTTTTTCTCCTCTCTTTTCCTCCTTTCGTTTTTTTCTCTCTATCTTTATTTCTATGTCCTTCCTATTCTTTTATTTCTTTCTCTCTATTTCTCGATTGCTTCCTCTTTATCAATTTTTATATGTGGTTTTGCCTGCGCCCACTCGTCATCATTCACTTCGTGGATATGCTGTGATTCTGAAGTTTTCCTCATTGGTATCATCATCAAGGCGCCCGAAGAACAAGAGAAAGAAGAGTTCTCTTTGGCGCGAGCGCAAGCGCTTCCAGTACTAGCGTGTCACAACGAGGGAGGGACATGGCTCGACGCTAAGGAGCCTTGCCCCTAAAACCTGACCGAAAAGTCACAATAGCACCGAATTACTATTGTTTGCATAATACTCACACATTTTGTTCCGACTGTCTCTTGAAACTCAAGTTAAATGCTGTAATACCAGCTGATGTTGAAAGGGGCAGGGGGGTATGAAAAATTGCAAGAATTCATAATATGTGACATAGCTTTTAAAAACAGGCAGAACGTGTCCCGAACAGGCAACCCAACGATCGGATTAGTGTACCGATCTTTCTCAAATGTTTTTTTTTTATATATATTTTGTCGGCGTTATGATTTTCCATGTAACGCTTACTGATGTGCTGGCGTACACTGTTTTGTAATATCCGAAATCATGTGCTCTTATGAGACAGCCAATACAGGATTACATGGATCGAGGAAGTGACTTACGGCCTCCCTATATGCGGGCCACGGGAGCATTGCGAACGCTGCCAATTTGTCGGGGCCACATCTAACACCTTCGAGCCTCACTGCGTGACCCGGAAAGGGTAGCTCTTGGAACGCAATGTGGCATATTTCAGACTTGAGTAAGAGTGCCGCTGACTTGATAGCCTGGAGAACTGAGTGTAGCCGCCAGAGGTGTTCATCAAATGTGGTAGAAAAAAAAACCTATCATATCATTGAGGTATACCAAACAAGTCTTCAATTTGAGACCGGAAAGAACAGTATCAACACCTTTTGAACACACCCAACTCATTTTCAAAAGGGGTTAGGGCTGGGCACAAGCCGAAAAGGAGAACATTGCATTTGTAACGTCTGTCAGGTGTCACGAATGCAGTCTTCTCGCCATTACGCTCATCAATCTCTGTTTGCCAGTACTCACTGTTATGCTCTGTAGACGAGAAGTAACTAGCATACCGTAGCTTATCCAAAGGATCAATTCGTGGCAATGGATAAGCGCATTTCCTCCCAATGCTATTGAGCTTGCGACAAGCAATGTAGAACCAGAGGGTGCCGTGTTTCTCTTTTACCAGCACAACAGCTGATTGACTGGGGCTCTTTGACTGCTCTATCACATCATCATTGGGCATTTTTTCTAAATTGCTCGTGAATGACTTCGCATTCATCTATTCTACGTGGCAGGGATTCTGTCGAATGGGTCTTGCTGTTTCGTCAGTGATTGGCTGATGTCTATGCAGCGGCGTTGGGCCCACTCGAGCTGGTTAAGCGAAACAACATTTAAACTGGCCAAGCAGCTCCATGAGACGTTGTTTCCTGCTGTTTTACTCCAACCAACGTCCGTAAAATGTGCGCGTGGTGCCATTTCTGTTGTATTTTCCCGCTGCCCAGTGCAGCCTGAGCGCGGTCTATTTCTTCAAAGCATGCAACGACGGTTCCATTGCTCTTGTGTCGCTGTTCTTCGGGTGAAACCGGTCAACAGCACGTCCGCCCGGTCATCTATCAAGCTCAGGATCCCCCGAACGGTAGCAATACCTTGCCTTAAATGAAGGACAGTTATACTGTTCTAGGATTGGTTATACCATATTCGTTTTTCAATGCGCGACAGCTTACGGAAACTAGGCTGCATGAGAGAGGCGTTATGAAGACATTCTCCTTGTCGTCTTACGGCGTCGTGGTGCACAGCATCTTTACCTGCGGTGAATGTTACCACACCTTCCGGTATGTTACCAATACTACCTGAGGTTTAACGTGCCAAAACCGCGAAATTATTGTGAGGCGCACGCCGTAGTGAAGACATCCGCAAATTTTTGCCACCTTGTGTTCTTTAACGTGCACTGACATCGCACAGTTCGCGGAAGTGTGAGATGTCATGCAACCGCCGCGGCCGGGATCGAACCCACTCTTTTCGGGTGAGCGTCCGAGTACCGTAACTTCAACACCACTGCGGCGGACTGCGTCACGTACGCCATCCACAGCGCCGTACGCACGCAGAAAGTCCATTCCTAGTACGAGCGATTTGCAGCACTCCGGTAGTATGACAAAAGTCGCGGCAAAAGCTACATGTCCGATCGTAATTCTTGTAGAGCATTTCCCTGTAGGCGACACCAACTCACCTCCAGTAGTTCAAAGGCAGGGGCACTTGCGTTCCGTTCTCAGTTTTCAAGTTTTTCGGCCAACGGTTCGCTTATTATAAAATAGTAGGCACCGTAACTTATTAGGCCCATCAATTCTGCAGTATAATAGGCAGTAGTAGTTTCGTGGGTATTCTCATCGTGCGGCTCTATCTCCTCTTTTCTCAGAAAAAATGAGAGATTTTCAACAGTTACTATACTTGCAACCTTCTCCGCAGAGGTCACAGGTTTTAGTTTTCGAGCCGTAAGCTACAGGAGCGAACCCTGAGAACGTAAGGAAATGTAGGATGATTAGGCGATGAAAAAACTTGTGCAGCGATTGGTGTAGTTCTAAATGCTCCGCTACATGAAGCTCCGCTAATGTGAAACCTTAGGAAGTGCTAGCACCCAGCGATTCCCGTTCGTAGAGTTCGCACTGCTCCTTTCACCAAACCTCTGATGACGTCAATGTTTGAGGTAAGCATGTACAATTTCCCGGCACGAGTAGAATCTTGTTAGGCAGATTCGCAAACCGGGTGTGCGACATGCGCGCTACCTTTTGCTGCGCTTTATCGACTTCCTGCTTTTTACAGCCGTTAAGATAGGTGTCATCGGCAGCGAGTTCTGCAAGGTTCTTTCCCCCTTCAGATGTAGGGACGAAGTGCCGGAGAAGCACCGGTAGGAAGAGCAATCGCGACGTTGATGAGGCGGTGGCACCCTTGTTTCCGCGGCTTGGGTATCAGCTGCATGTTTCGGTAGGGCCTTTACCAGTTTTGTGGTAATTATGTCGAATAATTCATGGCTATTTGTGTTAATTATATAACTGTACAACGTGTTCGTTTATATTGACCCGGTTTTGAGCATTCATAGCCTTGTTTTAGGCCCGTAATCGGCACATGATTATGAGCGGGGACACCCACATGAGACCTACAGACGACAATCCCGGTCCCTATAGTGCTACACACTTGAAACATGACACAGATAGCTAGCGTGAGCGTACAGTACACTCAATTGTCCCACTGCAAAAATGAGGTGAGGGGCAGAGTGGCTAACGTCAAACTGACCGTGCGAAGTAGCGAGATAGCTTTCCTGTTAGCCAATCGGATGACGAGGGCAAAAAAGTTGAAGGATGCCTCAGCTTCTGCTTCAAGAGTGAAATGCGATAGTGTAATCAGGCCCTGTGAACATCGCCTTCAACCGTGCCGCATGGAACGGAACGTCTGTACGCGTAACATTAGCCATTTTAAACTGTCTTCGAATGCCTACTCCAAATACAGTTGCGAAATGGGCACTACACCTTAATTCTCTCTTCTAAAAATTGGTGTAGTACCCATTACGCGTCCGCAAGCTCCCACGTGCGCCTGCGCACCTGCACACTTTACTTCTGAGATCGCAAGCTTCTGACATCGCATTACTTGTCAGATCACTTGATGAAAAGGAAGAAAACACTAGGAGCAAAAGCTAAACGCAACAAGTTGCAGTCGCTGTGCTTCTAGACAACCGTGCCGGATTCTCGATTTGCATGCGCATAGCAAGAGCGGTGTTAGCTTCAGCGCAAAGCAAGCGCGATTCGGCGGAGCCGCCGCACTTTAAGAGGTATTCAGACGGGGGAGAAATGCTCGGGGGAGACGGGGGGATTGCGGATCACGTGACCGCGACGTCACGGATTAGTGAGTGGGCATGACCCCCCCCCCTGCGCCTCCTCGGGGGAGACGGGGATCTTTTCCCCGAAAGGACAAACAATCCCCCGGTGGTGGGGGATATAGCGAAATTTCGGGATCTTGTTTGGCCACATTGTTGCACTTGCTCCTGCAGAGAGCGGCAGCGGGTGTACAGTCTGCAGCTGCATGGTCGTCTGCAGCTCGTCGTCAGCAGCTCGTCAAACGGTTGGTGCAAGCCACCAGACTAGTCTAGTAACACTGGTCTCCCTCTCCGTTCGCCTCATCCGTGTGAGTGGGGGACACTTGTGCAGACTTCTCCTCGCGAGCTGACGTCACTAGGCTCCGCCTTTATCCCCCGAGCATTTCTGCCCCGTCTGAATACCCCTTTAGCAGACGACGGGGCGAAGGCCCCACCTACATCTGTCACTGCGCTTGCGTGCTAGTTCCCCAAGGGCCCGCAAGAGGCGCACCGCGGAGCGCTGACCTTACGCTGACCAAGAGTGACTGTATATCCTACCTTTAGGTAGCAGAGTTGCGCATCTGTCTTCCAAACGCCGCTAGGAACCATGCATTGCGGAGAAGCTGCCGCTTGGGCCAATTTTTGTGTTTCTCTACGCCGCCGCTACAGTGAATGGATTGACACCAGACGTCGACAGTTAAGTTAATCACTGGTCTTCGGCACGCCAAACATGTCGATCGTCGACACGGTAGGCATATCGCCTGCAGAAACGGAGAGTGTCTTCGCCGCGCAGCTGTGGTTGCTTGCCAGACCTATGCGCAACTCTGCTACCTAGAGGTAGCATATACAGTAACTCTACGCTGACCTAAAGTCCTTTTACACTGACCGCACGGTGCGGTGTTCTAAGTGGAAGTGCATGCCTCTGTACACTGTAGCATCGAAGCACAGCGCAACTACGAGCTGGTTCACAATGTGTTCCAACTTTATAATACCGTGTTCTATCCAGCGCATGCATTGAATGAGTGTTCAATGTAGCAGCTGACCTCTTAACGTCAAAACGTGGAAGAATCAGTGACGACAACATTAAAAACAACTCGTGTTGAAAGTTAACAACTTGTCAAACTATTTCACAGAAGCCATAGTAATATTCTCAGTCTTCACGCAAGCCTCCAGCCTTCTCTCTACCAAGCAAGCCACAGTAGTTGGTTGTAGCTGGAGTAACCTTGTGTTATTGTGTTTCAACAATAAAAATTTTGAAGAAAACTAACGCAAAGATACTGGAATACATTTCAAAGACAGTAATTGTAACTGTAATCGGTTGCTTAATTGCTGTAATGTGTACAAGTGTGACATATGTATAAACGCCAGGAGCTGTACACCAGGACAGAAACGTCATAGTTTATTTCGTCCAAGTAACATTCTTCCTCCTGTGTTAAAATGCATGTATATGCATTCAACAATTCCTTTTTGCATTACACTGAAATGTCAATGTAGGTACGCCTCTGCCAGACAAGTATGCAACCTCTTGCAAAGGAACGAGTTATCGAGGTAAATATGATACAATCTATTTGTAATATAAGCATGTACCCTCGCACGGCCAGTACTATTACAAATTTCTTTGACAACCGATTATTAATAGGGATGCATTTGCACGTTTGCTAGACTTCAGAACTCCTGCTGTTTCGATATATGATCAAAAGTGTTACGTGGCAGTAAGAAAATATTTGTGCAGACGGTACCTGTGAGAACGCTCATCAGAGTTGTCTTCCCCGCTCCATTGTGTCCTAAAAGTACTGTCACTTGGGACTTGTAGGTAGTCATGTTCACGTTATTTAGAGCAACAAAACCACCGTAGACCTGGTGTGAAGAAGCAGTACAATAAACAATGCACTATCGGATAGAGAGACTGCTCAATCTATTTTTCAAGCGTCTGTCTTTTTTTAAATTCAATTTTCTGCGTTACTGATCGCACAGTATGCTGCAACGGTGGGTAATATTTCACTGGTCCAAGTCGAAAGCATTTTATCAGGACAGACTGATTAGCCCTTACAAAAATGCAGATTGAGTTTTAATTGACCTGGAACCGAGCATGTATTGAGTCAATTGCAGGTCAATTCAACCGCATTTCCTATTGGGTCAGCTCGGTACAGATTTAATTGACTAAAGGTAAGGAAGCGCCAATTTACTAACACTCTATACGCATTAAATTGACTTTCAAAAAACTAAGTGTCAATTGACCCACACTGTATACGCGTTAAATGGACTTTCAGTAAACTAAGTGTCAATTGACCCGCACTGTATATGCATTTAATTGACTTTCAAAATACTAAGTGCCAATTGACTCACACTCTATACGCACTTAATTGACTTTAAAAAACTAAGTGCCAATTGACTCGCAGTCTTTACGCATCTAATTGACTTTAAAAAATCTAACCGCCAATTTACTCACACTCTATACGCATTAAATTGTCTTTCAAAAAACTAACTGCCAATTGACTCGAACTCAACGTATGCATTATTGACCGGCTACTGAGCCCTCTCAATATAGCATGCGGTGCTACCTCAAGTCTTTTTTGTTTTATGCTTCTCTAGCTTGCGATATGACATTTCACTTTTTTTTTGCATCACAGAAGTGTCCTAATGTACGTGGAATTAGTTTTCTTGTTTATATATAATAATGTTCTATATAGCTAAAAAAGCACCATGAAGCACGCATGTGCAGGGCATCTCTTTAGGTATAGGGCCAAGTTTCACCGCAGGGCCTCCCTCCCGGCCGCCCCCCTTTCTTTTTCGTTATTAAGTACTAAAAAAAAGCAGCGGAAAAACGAAAATTAAGCGAGCTAGGTGCTTTGATCGAAGGTCGCGAGATCGATGCTGCTGGTCCCCGCGGCTGTGGACGGGGTAAAGGGGAATCCAGTTCTTTGAATGCAAGATCAAAGGTTTTTCTCACCATGCATTGTCAAAAAACATGCGTAGCCATATGACCCGTTGCGCATTAGCAGAAAACATTACGACTGTAAAGGTATGCGGCAGAATCGGCGCATCCTATAGATGGTTTGGGGAAAGCGCACCTGGCCCTCTCCCTTGCGCACACAAAACAGCGCAATATACTATGCTGAACAATACCTAAACACTTTTGGAGTAGCCGGGCAATGTCTCATTCTGAATGTAATTCAAGAAGGCTGCTCGCCGATCCCATTCGGAATATATGGCTACACAAGCTTATATAGCAGCCGGCGAGAAGGATTCATATATGAGTATAATAAATATTTTCAGTTACAACAATTTTGAGCTGTTTGAACACCCATTCAACTCTGCAACTTATCCTTGCTGAGAGAGAGAGAGGGAGGAAGCGAAATAAACAGCGCTGCGCGTGCGTGCTCCTTTGCCGCCCGATTTGCATTTTGCCCTGTACAAGTCAATTCGAGATGACTCAAGCTCACTTAGCCCGGCTGTCAAATCAATCTCCGCAGTCCAGAAAACCGACCCTGACCATTTCCTGGTCTGCGGTAGATCAAGTAGCGGGAGAAGCACGAAAGTTGAGCTTCCCGATGTATGCTCGAGCCCACTGCCTTCTTTCTTGAATTGTTCCAAGCCGGTACTATCGTTGCAAGCTACCATACGATAAGCAAGGCGAACAGATTAATCGAAAACTAAAGCGAAAACCTTCTTTAGCTCCCCCAATGCGGCGCAACTGAAACACTTAACGCTTCTGCGCGCTCATCGACTGATAGCAAATTTGGTATAGACCAGCGGTAACGTTATTCCTTTTTAATGAAAGACAATTAATTTGCTGAAACAAGAAGAGAGTTTGATCGGTCCTTAAGACGTTTACTGGTTCCTATATACCCCTATTTGCATCGACGATTATGTAAATTTCAGGCCAGGCAGAGCAGAATAAAGTCATGACAGAATGCTCTAACATCATAGAGCCCCTACTCAGCGAAAGCCCTTTCTGTAATTCTGTAGTGCAAAGCGTGCAAACGTTGCATAGGCGGCCCACATCGCAGAAAACCTACAGTGAGTTGTCGTGATACACGGAAGACGATCTGCACAGCAGAAGCGCAAGACAAATTTCATTATATAATGATATGACTGCTGTGTAGAAGTAACGCTTTTCTTCAGTTGATAGTTCTGCCCCCCTAACTTTTCTCAGTAGCGCCCCCTTTGCCTACCCGGTAGATACGCCTATGTGGACAGCCCACTTTATGAGTCACCTACTGTTGGCAGAGTACATCCTAACAAAGTACTCGGCTACGGCTAGGTTTACCATATACCTGTGTATATCATACGCTAATGCACATCTGTGTTACATCCTGCACTATACACCACCAGAGCAATGCTCCAATCACCATTAGCTGACAAAAGTCACTTCTTATCATCCAACTGTACATGTAGCAGCTACACCGTCTTGTAATATAACAATTTGCATACAGATTAGCGAATAAAGTCAGTTGGCAAATTCTCTAGGAGATTTATTACATATCATACATAGGCAATTCAAGGATATTTGAGACGAAATACAAACAAATGTAAGCGCAAATGATTTACTAAATCTGCAAGGAACATTTAGTACTGCAATTTAACATGCAATGATAATGCTTTATATATGGCAATAACATATGTGCAGGAAAATGCGTGTGTGCCGCAACCATACCAGAGTAGATTGCACAGATCACAGATTTAGAACAAGAAAAGAAACAGGACATTGCGCACTGTCCATCATGCTTTCTTAATCCACGGATGTTGTCCATTGCCATTATAATCGCTCTACCACATCACATGGAAATGCACGGCCCATACCGAAGAGCAAGAGATGGATAACACCAGATTGAGGTGGGAGGCATTGCTGTCCAGCCCTGCCCTCGGTGACCAGCTCAGGCTGGTCCGGAGGGCCGAAAGGATGGCGAGGGCCAGCGGTGCCCTGGAATAGGGGCCCGACCACACAGCGTTGCCTTGTTTTTGAGGCAACGAAGTCTTGCGCAAATAAAGTTTTGTTCTTCTTCGTCTTAACTAAACGTAACAACTACATTATGAGAACTCTGTCATTTCAACTTAGAAAAGATTTAAAGGAGTGTGAACACCAAAATCTTTGACGATTTCAAAGACTCCCACCAAGGAGTGGAAAACGTCTGAGTGACGATGAAGATACGTACAATGTGACAGCAACACTCCGTGAAGCACCAAAGTGGTGACGTTAGCAAACCAATGTGCCTTTCGCTACATTCCACACATCCACCTCCACATTGCAACACCATTCTACTGAAACAAGCAGCAATGTACCCTGGCAGCGAGGCCACGTCTTTCTTGTTATCTGCATCTGGGACATCCGACCATGAGCGTAGGCCCGGACATGGGTAAATGGAAGATGGAAAACCATTTCATTGTTGATCCCTTGGCATCACATGCAAAAAATGTTTCCATGCTTTGTGCAGTCGTCGCGGTCATATTTTCCGCAAAAATCTCCAACGACACACCTTTCGCAGCCCTCTCCTGACGTATTACTGATTGTTATGACAAGTCTGCAAAAAAAGGAGCCATGCTTTTGTTTCTAGGCTCAAAAATTCAAAGAATTAGCTTTAATTCGCCCGTGCTTCAGTCAGTTTCATGTCAGGTGACTGAGATTTTGGGGTCTGCACTCCTTTAATATGCAGTGAAGATGACAAGTAAACAGAAAAAATTCGGCAGATCCCACGCACTGTGGCAATCGATGTAATGCGAAGCAGCCATCAAAGAGCTGCATACATCGCCTTGTTTGTCTTTGAGCCAAATGAAATCATTCATGCCATGGCATCTAGTCCACCATATATCGCATGTTTGCCATGCACGCATGCATGCACAATCTAGTGTACACCATGCCAATGAAACGCATATTCTGGTCGTTTATGTTCATCACGCACTCGTGTCATGCCATACCAATTTTGGTATATATCACGTTAACAAAACGGCCGGAAGCGCACTATGACAGTGGCATGTAAATCATACCGTACATGGCATGCATAACATGAATCGCATGTTGAGACCTCTCATTTATGTTCGTCATACAGTCACATGGCGCAATACCAATTTTGGTGTATATCAAAGGAGCGAAATGGCTGCGAGTGCACCATGAGTAGAGCATGTAACGCATGCCATACATGACATGAATATTATGGTTTTTCATGCTACCACCTGTTATTCATGTTCATCATACAGTCTCATCGCGCAATACCAGTTTTGGTGTATATCAAGCTATCGAAACGGCCACGAGTGCGCTATGAGCATGGCACGTAAATCATGTCGTACATTTCACACATGTCATGATTATCATGTTACCACCTTTCATTTACGTTCGTCATACAGTGGCGTCGCGCAATACCAATTTTGGTGCATATCATGCTAGAGAAACGGCCGGGAGTGCACAATGAGCGCGGCATGTAAATCATGACATACATAACCTGCACGTCATGATTTCCATGTTACCACCTCTCATTTACGTTCGTCATGCAGTCGCGTCGCGCAATACCAATTTTGGTGTAAGTCAAGCAAGCGAAACGGCACGAATGCGTCATGAGCATGACATGTAAATCATGTCGTGCATGTCACGCATGTCATGATTTTCATGTTACCACGTCTCATTTACCTTCGTCATACAGTCGCTTCGCGCAATACCAATTTTGGTGTACATCGAGCTAGCGAAGCGGCCGCGAATGCATCATGAGCGTGGCATGTAAATCATGACATACATAACATGCATGTCATGGTTTTCATCTTACCAACTGTCATTCATGTTCTCCATACAGTCACATCGCGCAATACCAATTTTGGTGTATATCAATCTACTGAAACTGCCTCTAGCGCATCATGAGAGTGGCATGTAAATCAGGTTGTACATGACTTGCATGTCATGATTTTCATGCTACCACGTCTCACTTACGTTCGTCATACTGTCGTGTCGCGTAACACCAATTTTGGTGTATATCACGCAAGCGAAACGGACGCGAATGCACCATGAGCGAGGCATGTAAATCATGACATACATGTCATGGTTTTCATGCTACCACCTGTTATTCATGTTCTTCATAAAGCCACATCGCACAGTACCAATTTTGGTGTATATCAATCTAGCGAAACGGCCGCGAGTGCGCCATGAGCGTGGCATGTAAATCATGTCATACGTGACATGCATATCATGATTTTCATGTTACCACGTGTCAGTTATGTTCGTCATACAGAAATATCTCGTCATACCAGTTTTCGTATGAATCCCTTCATTTAAACGGCCGCGAGCGCCCCGAGACCAATGTCATGTAAATCATGCTGCACATGACATGCGCGTCATGATTTGCATGTTAGGACCTGTCATTATGTTCGTCATGAACTCTTGTCACGCCGTACCAATTTTGGTATATACGAAATTAACGGAACGGCCACAAGAGCCCAAAGGCCGTGGAATGTAAATCATGCTGTTCATGACATGCGTGTCATGATTTTCATCATATGACCTGTCATTTATGTTCGTGATAAGGCCATGTTACGACACACCAATTTTGGTAGACATCCGATTAACGGAACGGCCAGGGAGCCCAAAAGCCGTGGAATGTAAATCATGCTGTTCATGACATGCGTGTCATGATTTTCATGATATGACCTGTCATTTATGTTCGTGATAAGGCCATGTTATGACACACCAATTTTGGTACACGTCCGATTAACGGAACGGCCAGGGAGCCCAAAGGCCGTGGAATGTAAATCATGCTGTTCATGACATGCGTGTCATGATTTTCATGCTATGACCTGTCATTTATGTTCGTAATAAGGCCATGTTCTGACACACCAATTCTGGTATACATCCGATTAAAGGAAAGGCCAGGGAGCCCAAAAGCCGTGGAATGTAAATCATGCTGTTCATGACATGCGTGTCGTGATTTTCATGATATGACCTGTCATTTATTTTCGTAAGAAGGCCATGTTATGACACACCAATTTTGGTATACATCCGATTAACGAAACGGCCAAGAGAGCACAAAGTCGTAGGCGGCTAGATAGATAGATAGATAGATAGATAGATAGATAGATAGATAGATAGATAGATAGATAGATAGATAGATAGATAGATAGATAGATAGATAGATAGATAGATAGATAGATAGATAGATAGATAGATAGATAGATAGATACGCTCAAAGTCGCAGAAGTTCGCTAAGAAATGCTTCGCATTTAAAACAAGGTCTTGTGTATTGTAAACAGTAATGAGTCCACAAACTCCAGTGAGAACCTTTATTTAGTTGACCATCGTTTGCTGAGGGCAGCGCGACCCGGACTGAGGACTGTGAGACACGTACAACACAAACAAGCGCTTACAGTCCTCAGTCCCACAGTCCTCAGTCCGGGTCGCGCTGCCCTCAGCAAACGATGGTCAACTACCAACTCGCCCAACTTGCCGTTTTGATTCACTTTATTTAGTCTACTGCATTTCACAGCAAAATGTGGAACACTGGTGAGTGGTGGGTATAGACAATGAAGCACATATATACTAAAAGGCAATGCAGCATGATTAAAAAGTTCAGGGCAAATAAGACTACCTTAGCACACTAAAAGACCAAGGCACTCATTGTGACACAAAGTAAACAAGAAACCTCGCTTGTTACAAACTGAAATCCTCGAGCAATGAAAGGGTACCTAAAGGATGTCAAGTGGCATAGTTAGCACAACCCCAGCGAATAACCAAGGTGGCAGAAGCAGAAGGGTATATTCATGAATATATTCACTAGACGTGCCCACTGGAACAGGAAAGTATGGAACATGCTAGTGCACCACTAATTGTCACAAAAAACAATGCTGTTGTAGAGTATCAAGCAAAGGAAGTGAGGAGAGAGAGAGACAAAAAAAAGAAGGATCATGGAATGGAATAAACGGTTCGCTTTTTGTACGGTGTCACAAAAACACTTCATTATATCACTAGTTTTACAGGGGTAAAAAATTCTCAAGGAAAAAGGTACGGGACCAGTACAAATAAAGCAAGTAAAACATGCACCACATTTGACACTTTCCAGTTCGGTTTACTAAACAGCACTGCTCATACACACAGCAAACATACATTACCAGACTTCAAACCAAATAAGAAAACAAGACATGCTCTGTTTCATACACAGAAGGCCTGCTATGAAGGCAAAGACTTTTATATCTATAACTAGAGTGTACTAGAACAGGGGAGTGCCCGGAACGAGCTTCGAAAAGTGAAGCCCAAACAGGGTCAATCCGCTTGTAGCGCTGCGATCGGTAGTCTGCAATGTGCCGTCGTTTAAGAGATGCGCGCCGCTCCGCCGAAATGGGGCAGGGGTAGAATGCCCGCTTCCCACTCAAAAGGCCCGGGTTCGAATCGCAGCTGCAGATGGCGGGTTTTTATTCTTAGTGTAAAGGCGTTTATTGACGGCGGGATCGACGGCGACGATGCGCAGCGACGACAGTAACGACAGAGCGCACTCGCAGACTCACGAGCAAGAGCACGAGGGGCGTGCTCTCCGAGAAGAGGCAAAGAGGGCGACCCACTAGAAGGCGCTCAAGAGGACGGCCCATTACAGCGTTCTAATGCTTCTGTACAATTACCCGGGTACGCAAAGGGAGCCGCCCGGCGACCTAACAGCTGGTCACTATGAGCGGGTCATGGTAGGGCTTGAGGCGGTCCACGTTCACAATGTCGCGCCCTCGACGGCGCATGTCCGAAGATGGCTCAATGGGTTCAATCAGGTAGTTGACCGGGGACGTGCGTTCGACGACACGGTAGGGGCCTTCGTATTTGGGCAGTAGTTTGGAAGAGAGGCCAGTTGCAGCGGTAGGGACCGAGAGCCACACGAGCGCTCCAGGGAGGAACGTGGACCGTCTATTACGTTCGATGGGCTTCGCTGAGGGCTTTCGCAGTTCGATAGCGCCGCAGCCCTTGCCTCGTGGACTGCGACGACTAGTTTTCCTGGTCGCGTGCGACCGGACGCGGGCGCATCGGCGACAGTGAGCGACGTCGGGGAGACGGAGAGCGCCGAGTAGATGGAGCTTGGCGTGACGTCGGTGACAGAGGCGTAGGTGGGGCGTAAAATGTGCGGTTTGACTGGCTGGTGGCGGGCGACACGACTTGAGGCGGCTGGACGCGATTGCAATAACGCGCCACGTGGCCGGCGTAACCGCATGCGAAGCATATGGGGCGGTTGTCAGGTGTGCGCCATCGGTTTGCTGGAGCAGGGCCCGCCCATGGCGCAGGACGTGACTGACGGGGGTAGCGACTGATATGACTGCATCGTGGGCTGCGGTCGTGGCCTCTGCATTACGTCGGCGTAGGTAGCCGGCACAGCCGCTTCGAAGGACTGATGTCTAGCGGCGGCTTCGGCGTAACTGTGTGGGGCTGCCGTAGGTATTACTGGGGACGTCCTTGCGACAACTTGGGCGTAACTCAGTGGTGCAGGAGCGGGATGGTGCTGGTGGTACTCAGGCATGACCTCCGCGATTTCCTGCTCAATCGCTCGACGGAGGGGAGGGAGAAGAGTGGTTGACGGCTGGTGAACGTACTGAGGTTGAGCAAAGTCCAGCAGAGAGAACTGGCGCGCGATTTCCTCGCGCACGAATGACTTCACCTCTGCGAGCAAGGCGGAGTGGTCGGATATGGTCGACAAGCCAGCGAGCCCGGCGTCGCGGGATGGAGAGCGACGGGTCATCGACCGCTGCCGGCGCAGCTCCTCGTAGCTCTGGCAGAGCGTGATGACCTCGGCCACTGTGCTGGGGTTTTTCGCGAGCAGCATCGTGAAGGCATCATCGTCGATGCCTTTCATAATGTGCCTCATCTTGTCAGATTCCGACATGGTGGCGTCGGCTTTCTTACACAAATCGAGGACGTCTTCAATGTAGCTGGTAAAGGTTTCGCCGGCCTGCTGAGCTCGTTCTCGCAAACGCTGTTCGGCCTGCAGCTTACGAACGGCAGGGCGGCCAAACACGTCGACGATGGCGGTCTTGAAAGCGGACCACGTCGGGAAATCGGATGCATGGTTGTTGTACCACATGCCTGCCACACCCGCGAGGTAGAACACCAGGTTGCTCAGCTTGCCTGCTTCGTCCCATTTATTGGGGACACTCACCCGTTCGTAAATCGTGAGCCAGTCTTCCACGTCGGTGCCATCCGCGCCGGTGAAGATAGGAGGGTCGCGGATACGGGGGACACCGGGACAAGCGGTCGGGGCAGGAGGCGGCGTTTGCTGAGCGGCGTCTTGCGGCATGGTAGATGGCACGGTACGGGATCGAAGCTCCAGGGGCATCAGAGGGAGACCGAAGTTGTGGGGACGGTACAGCACTCTCCACCACTTTGTAAAGGCGTTTATTGACGGCGGGATCGACGGCGACGATGCGCAGCGACGACAGTAACGACAGAGCGCACTCGCAGACTCACGAGCAAGAGCACGAGGGGCGTGCTCTCCGAGAAGAGGCAAAGAGGGCGACCCACTAGAAGGCGCTCAAGAGGACGGCCCATTACAGCGTTCTAATGCTTCTGTACATTAGTGTCATCTTTTGTAGCTGTATTGGTATTCCTTTGTTCCTTAAAACTAGCTTAAATTGCTACGTGTTGGTTCAAAAAGTAACGCAAAATGTGAAGTAACATAGAAGAAATTTGAGAGCGAGCGCAGTTATTTGCAGCGCCACCGCCCGGGATTGAACAAAAACGTAAAGTATGGCCTCCGAGATTATCGCGAAGACGAGACTTGAAACAAGATTTCACATTTTACGTTACTTTTTGTAGCAATGCGTAGCAAAAGAAGCTAGTTTTAAGAAAGAAAGTAAACAACCAACGCAGCTATAAAAGGTGACACTAAGAATAAAAACCCACCATCTACAGCTGCGATTCGAACCCGGGCCTTCTGAGTGGGAAGCGGGCATTCTACCTCTGCACCACTTTGCCGGAGCCGCGCGCAACTCTTAAACGATGACACATTGCAGACTACCGATCGCAGCGCTGCAGGCGGATTGACCCTGTTTAGGCTTCACTTTCTGTACACTGGTGCTGCGGCCGTTCCGAGCACTCCCCTGTTCTAGTACACTCTACTATAACCAAAAATAAGTGCATCATGTATGAAATACATTGATATGCTTCACACAATGAAATGAAAAGTAGGTCTTATACATTTATGCAATCATATACTATTTCATGTTTAACACATAAATGAACTGAACACTTTAGCCTATAAAAGTTTCACTCACAGCCAAGTTTCTGCCACTGTTCTGCTTAATTAAGTAGGTTTGTATCGTAAATACTTAAAATAGATATTCGGCAAAGAGCAGTAGATATCAACCATAACTTTTCTACAGAACACACAGAGTAAGACACCTTTGACTGCACTACTTGTGTACCAAAGTATTGCCTGCTGAGTATAAAGCAGAGTATAGTTAAACTATACCCATGTGCACTAAATATTATTAGAGTGAGAGCCAGGACGTAACATAATATGCATTACACAGATTACAAGTGATGAAAGGCTTTTAAGTGCAATAGACCCCTACATAATACATGTACACAATGCCACTGTCACAGAAGGACAAGCCTATATTTTATCATAATAGAACAATAACAGCTCAAAAATTTCAAAAGTACAACTGTGATGAGTGTGCATTCCACAAACCTTCGACAACGACTCATACTGTAAAATTACATAATATCATTACCATCCCCCATTGTGTAAGCAAACGCTGCCTTTTTCAGCAATTTTCTTAGACGTACACTACCAACTAATGAATCTCCCTTTTCCTGCTGGCAGTCTTGAAAAAAAAATGTTAGTAAGAATTTGGTTATGGAATGTAACCATAAATGGCAGTTAAGTCTGGCATGCATTGTGTATCCACGCACCATGCAAAACACCACTGATGTTGTTCAGAGGCACACGCTTAGTAACATGCATGTAACATCTGATCAACACACGCTGGACTGTAAAGAGCCAGGGTATGCACCCCTGCAAAATAACTATCATGTTAAAGTTACAGGATAAGTTAGTGAATGGGACCCCTGCATTCAGTTAAAAAGTGGACAACACTCTTCAAATTTTAAGAATGGGAAAAGGCCAAGTGGGGGGCATGCTATCAGCAACATGGTTCTGTCTGAAGAAGCTCTGAAGCAAGCAAATAACTGGCAGTTTGGAAATTTAGTGGTCTCCAACATGTACGAGGGCCATTTTTTGTTTCAAGATCCAATCAGTGGCAAAAAAAATCTACAGAGAAAATCGAAGCTCTTTTATTTAGGAGTATTGAGATACATTTGTTGGGAACTGCGGGGTATCAGCCGAGCAGACAACAAGAACGACTAACAAGGCAGACTCGTTGTGCCAAGGCTGGTTGGTTGGTTCCTTAGGGGAATAGCTCAACCCACTATGGGGGATCGGGTGTGCGCAATGCACATCTTTCTCTCTTTCCTTCAAAGCCGCACTCAACACGCCACTTGAGTACTCCAACGTAACAGTCATGGCATTGTCGGTGGGCACTACACACGTCTAATAAAGTTTTTCAACTTTAAAAAAGTTTTTCAACCAACCAACTACACACGTCACAGTTACTTCTCTAACAGTTGCTGCTCCGTGAAATACTGCGCTACAAACCACTGAACACAGAAACTGCGAACCAACGATTTTGTAAAATTGCCTGATCAACTCGAAAAAGAAGTCAATTGATTGACACTTGCTTCCTTCCCTGCCTGCTTGCATTACGAAGGTCATTACATATTGCTTCACTGCTACTGCACCCTTGCCACAGTTTGCTGTCACTCACTGATGTAAGCAGTACCACACACACACATTACTCATTTATCAATGAATTTCGACTGCATTGCACCCCTGTACATACAGAAAGCAAATGACAGCAAGCACTTTGCACTTGGCGAGAAATTTAGTTGTTTGTAGCATGTTATGTGCTCTCTACATGCTCAGAATTGACAGCTGCGACCTCACACGATCTACGGGTATTTCTAGATCATGTGAGGTCGGGTAACTGTGCAACACATCTGTGCACCGCATCTTCGGATTTTTATTGTGGCTTTCATTTTGCAACAAATCATACATTGAAAAGAACAAAAAGAAAACGGGCCTCATATTTGGAGAAGTGGGTCCAGCATTTCCATGCAGCAAGTAATAAATGAAAGTCAAAAAGTGTGCAAGAGTTGTGTGGAGGAGTGACGAGCAGCCCAAAGTTGTGACAATTTTGCTCTTGAAAATGCAACACTTTTTCAGCATGGTCAGAAAACGCATGAAAATGCAGCAGACCTAGGTTCACATGTACTATCGCGCTCAGTATGAGCTACATCACGCGAGCGCGTGGCCGAGCGCTCTGCAAGGTTGTACAGTGGCGCCGATCAAGGCATATTTTTGAGTTATCGGAAGAGAGTTTGGCTGTTCCTGCGAGGGCGCATCGCCTCCACTTGCTCTCACCCTCGCCCTCGTTTTGCCCTGCGGTGATATCAGCTTCGAAAATGATAACTTCGAGGGTGAAGGCGAGCAAGTGGGGGCGATGTGCGCTCGCACGAGCAGCCAAACTCTCTCCCGATAACTCGAAAATAAGCCATGATTGGCGCCGCTGTACAACCTTGCAGAGCGCTCGGCCACGCGCTCGCATGATGTAGCTCATACTGAGCGCGATAGTACAGCACAGCAGACGAAAAGCAACAGCTTTATTGCAAAAAGCCCTGTGTGAATTGCCAATATCAATAGTACAAGTCCGCAATTTATGATTGCCCCGAGGAGCACGTGGCTGTGATCCCAAACTCTCAGTGTTCACCATATTGAGAGAGCTAGGCCATAAAATTGTAAAACGTGTATTCTTCAGTTACGTTTACCGTGTGTGAACAGCACTTTTTTTTCTATTATTGACTACAGGATTTGACATGCTTGCTTATGAGCTTGTGTGAACACAACTTTTACAATCTTCAGCAAACACTCATCTGATAGCCTCGAAAACAGCTGGCTGATGCTGTTTTAGTATTCGAGAAATGGCTGAACAAATAGGGGCGCAAACACTGATGATGCCTGATGGCTTCTGATGTTGCAACCGACAGCCACTAAGATGCAATACAGAAATGTGAAGCTGATGTCCTAGACATACCAGCCGGGTTCAGTAGCCTTCCTAAATTTGTGTGTGTTTAAAGCAAACAATTTAAGGCCATTCTTAAAGGGGCCTTGCAAGACTTTTTCAGCATGGCCAGAACACGCTGCCCGATCGGTAGTCAAGACTACTGAGAACGCTTGAACTAAAGATTATAGCACAACACGCGGCCTGAAATTTACAATATTAGAGAAGTGAGTTGGGCTAGTTGGTGCGAATTAACTGTGGACATATCTACTAGCGCGAAAAACACAAAGGACGAGGTGTGTCCTGTCTGCCGTCTTTACCTCGTCCTTTGTGTTTTTCGCGCTAGTAGATATGTCCACAGTGAAATTTACAATTAGTTCCTAAAGTCAGCTACAAATTGTTCCCTCTTCTCTCAACAAATGATGCCATAAACTCTAAGTCCACGGCCATTGGCTCATTTGAGCATCGTGAGCTGCATAATTAGCGTGGCCACCGCCTTGTCATCTTGCTCCCTGCGTAGCTTTTAGTGTGTCCATAGGTACAAAAGGAGAAAGCGCTTGAAGTGTGCGACAGATCCCTGTAACTCCGTTCATACTTGACGGATTCTAAAAATTTTTGCGGCAGTTGATTCGCGAGGCAATGAGCTCTTTTAAAGAATCCATTCAACCATTACTTGGAAAAGTGCTACAGGGCTGTTTTAAAAAAGTCATGTGAGGCCTTTATGCGAAAAGCTGAGAAAATGTTGCATAAACCTTTTAAATCTGTAACAGTAAGACATGCCTAACATGTGACTCAGGCATAGGCTGCTGTTTCAAAAGGGCTACAACTTAACAAACGCAGATTTCACTGAGCGTGGTAAGCTGTTTGATTCGCAGGGCAAGTGGAGGGACGAATGCATTCCAACTTAATTTTCAAGCCAGACTTGAAGAATTACTTTCACTATTTTGAAAGTAGATGAAGAGATAAAGGAAAGAAGAAAACAGTCGTTCGAAATAACTATTGCTTTAACAGTGTAAACTAGATTGTACATCTACTTTTAATAGTTGTTTGGTTAGTGATGAAGTATCAAGCGCTGAAATTCCTTCCACCCCCTCTCTCTTTTTCATTCCCATATCTTGGTATAATAATCTTTTGCACAGGAGTGAGTGCACTTGCTTTGTACTTTACTGCAGTTTGTTCAGAGTCTATAAATGACAGCAATGAAGTAAATCTGGACCTTCCACCCCGTAAACTCATCCACACACGCGTAAACATTGTTATAAAACTGCAGTGCCTATTTGCACCGCATTCCATTAAATCTGATAATTGCAATATTTTTTTAAGGTTACCTCCTTGACATCTAACTGCACCCACCTGAAATAGCACTGCATGAAATCGTAGTCACAGTATAGTAGATTGTCTGGCAGCAAACAAAATATTCCTAGCGGCCATGCGGCCATCATATGAAGGCAACTTACAAAGTAATACTAACACAGACACAATGTGACAGAAGGAGCATTCATAATGCTTGTACAACTAAGATTAACTTTTCAACAAATACACACAGAGGTATCTAAATGAGTGCACGTCATGTACCGCAGAACACCCTTAGAGACTACAGAAAAATAGCAGCATACATAAGGAAGTTTAAAGCACTAGCATGAGTATCTACATTAGAAAATACCGAGCTAGTATATACTGAATATACCCCAGTTTTACTAGATTTCTGTGAATAGAAGCACATCACGTCCATGTGGTCAAACAAGGACCTATAATAATGACTCATAAGTAGTTACAGACAGAATTCTTAGATCTAAGAGCATTTTAAATAACCCCAGGTGGCCAAATTAATCCAGTCTCCCGCTATGGCATGCCTCAGAGTCTTAATGTGGTTTGATTGGAAGCAGCACGCGATGTCATTGCGCAGTTAAATGCAAAAGGGCTTGCTTATTGCTGTCTGTTTTTACTCTCCAATTGTACATTTCATTAATTTGTTCACATCGCTCTTCAAAATTCTTTTTAAACTTATCCCAGGAAGCCACAAGGAATGGGTTGCAATAAAAGACTGAGTGGGTGAAATTTCACTGCAGGGCCCCCTCAATTTTGGTAAATAGCAGCCAGCACCACTCTAAACAGGCAGCAGCTTTACAATTAAGTTGACTCTAATGCAAGCTGTTCGGTTAAAACAAAGAGCAAAGTACTCGTGCCATTTCTGACAGCGAGGCACTTTGACACTGTCTTTGTAGGCACTGTGACAAAGTTCCCTGATGGTTCAACTTCAACAAACTTAACACTGCTATCCCTGCTACATGTACCAAGAATACTCTGCCTCTCGTTGAAAACTTCAAGCTTAACAGTGGCACTTACAATGCGGCTGCAAGTGAGATGATTTTCACAGCAACCAACAATAATATCGCAAATCCTGCCAAACGCATTGCCACATAAAACAAATGAGTTGCACCGCCTAGTTTTATCTAGGCTTGACACACAAAAACGAAAAGAGCCAATCTTCATCTTCCTGAAGCGTGTGACAGTTCCCATTTTGTTACCCTCACCATACATCATTACATCCTTAACCTTTATAATGTGACGTTTTAGGTAGTATCCTTTCAAAAGACCTTGAAATAGGCAATGTGTGAAGCTGTGTTCACCAGTCACATGCAGCCAAAATTTTGGCAGAACCTGCAGAACGGTGAATTTTTCAATTATCTGCAGTTCAGCATACCGCGTTCCATTCACAAATTTTCCAAGTTGCCTATTCACCGATTCAAACGGATACAATGAATAGCCCCACAACGGTCGCCAGTCACACACACTGTTGACAAGGTGCAACAAAAGATGTGCATTGTAAGTCATACACTTTTTACCATATAGGTTCTGGTATTCTCGTAGAAAGCCCAGCATTCGTTTCTTTATCTAAATGAGCGCCTGCAAAGAAACTGCTGCACTAAGCACATAGTGCATAATGTCGACAAATTCAAGCCAATTATAGTATTAACACGATGGAGCACAGCTTTTAAGGATAACTGGACGGTAAAAAAGGAGCCAGTTCCTGCACTCTGATGCCTTCCAGTGCCTTACATCAGATAGTGACTAGGAAGTCGCGATAGTTCCCAAGGTGGCTGCATTGCAAGCAACTTGGCATTGACTTCATTCAGTGACTTCCTAAGTTTAAACTTTCCGCACTTCTTTGATTCCAGCCAGAATAGTGTTGTGGCTTTCACAAACCCTGAACAAACGGCATGCATGTAGTCCACAACAAAACCAGAACTGAAAGTGAAGAAAGTAGGCATAGTCAGGACACTGATGGCTTTGATACCATTACTCACTTTCTTAGGTTCAGTTCTGACTTTGTTGGCATGCAAAATGAAAGATTCATTCGTTCGTGGTTTGGGAAATGTGGCAGGTGCAGGGTACACTCGAGTGACCTCTGCCTTTCTGCACAACTTCTCCTGGCTCCTCACACCAGGCACAACCATACTGCCCATTAAACTGTGTCATACACATTACGTCTGCCCTGGCTACGCTGTCCACACAGCAAGGCCCAGGAAAAACCTTTGAGACCTTTGCCTTGCCGCAGCTGTCTATCTGGTGAATCCACGTGGCTGAAAGTGTGCTCATTGTCTGGACAAATGGCAAGAGAAATGTATTCATGCGTGGCTTCTTGGGTCCAAACAACAAGCCTGCCAAAAGCACTTTCTGCACTCTATCCTTGAATGGCAATTCATTCACCTGCACTAGCAGGGGCCAAAATGAGTATAACGAACTCTCAAAAAGTTGCACTCCAGCTGTGTTGAATGTTAATGTGATATCATCGGCCTGTAATGGCAACGCATGGTAAGCTGCACTCTGGGAAATGTCATGAACAGTATACGACTGCTTCGGCTTTGGCGGAACACAACCAAGTTCTTCCAGAAGATCCTTAATTTGAGCTGCCAAATCAACAGTGTAAAAAAAAGAAGAGCTACGTAGAAGCTCATCAAGTACAAGTACTTTGCCACATTCTTTGCAACATGCATTGGCACTGAGGCTACAAATCTCACCAATGTAAGAGGAACAAGCCATGCAGTAAAAATGTCTTTTACGGGCACTTTCGGCACCAGAAAAGTGTTTGAAGAAGGAGTACTTTGTGGTAGGAAATGTCGCTCTATCCGGTATATGCGCTTCAATCACCTTCAGCATACTTTCAGTCGCCTCTTTTGAGGAGTCATGCCGCAGGCTGTGCGCCATCACTATAAGCATACTTTGGCTTCTTGTGAGCTTTGCACCTGAGTAAATGGGTTCGTTCTAAAAAAATAGTATGCACATTCCTAGTTAGAGACACCTATAGTTTGATTATGATTTGCAGTGACGGTTACTATGAATTGAAATAACCAAGGTTGAACAAAATGGCAAGATTTCATGGATTGAAAACCAACTTCGCAAGTTGCAACAAATTCAGAACGAAAAAAAATGCACTACTGTTACCAATTTTCTATGTTTCCATGACTACATGTTGTACTATGATGATGAATCTGTCCTTCATATTGACACTTCCATAAAAAAAGCTCAGGCTTTATGAATCTTTAGAAAAAGAAAATTTTATTTTGTTACCAATGAAAGTAAAACATTTGTTTCAAGCGTGTGAAATGGTCTCTAACTACGTCCATGACAAGTCAACTGCAGAAGTAATTCACCACTAGAAAAAAAATATTAGTCGACTTTTTCTAGCTGATTTTAAGCCACGTTCTCATATTGAAAAGGAAATGGCACAATTTTTTCACACGGGGACAATGGTAAAGGAAGTGACATAGACAACGCTGGTCTGTGTCATTCCCTTAAGCATTGTCCCCATGTGAAAAAAATTGTGCCATTTCCTTTTCAATATAAAAAACCACCTAGTCCGAACGTTTACTTTACCACGTTCCCAACTTGGTTGTACAGGGTTTTTCACATTTAAGGTGAACACCTTTTTAGTATTCAAGAGCTCATGGAAACTGATGTTTCGTACATAATTTGAAAAATATTGTGCTTTCAACACCATGGTTACACGTCGGATAAGTAACATTTTTCTTGTGAAGTATAACATTCTAGTTCTACGTGTTCGAATGCTAATGGGACGCCCACCGCAGATTTTGCTCTCCCCTGTACATACACACAGGGTGCCAGAATGCTCTCAGATTAAGGGAAGGCAAGATGGTGAGCTCTGCAGGTCAAGCAAAGATTTCACTAAGGTTGACCGTTGGCCTGGTTGGTGCAGCATAATTCGATGTTTCAGCAGAAGCTATAGGACGACATAGAACAACAGACTATGTGTGCTGCTTTATGTTGTCTTTTTTGCGCTGAGCAACACCGAAAAATTTCACCACAAGGAACCAATCATCCCGTCCTGCAAAACTCACGGGTTGATTTTTATGAGCACTTTCCTGTGCACTCACACATTTTATCTCAGCGATGTTGATGTGTAGGGCTACGCTGAAACGTTTCAATTTCTGAGCTATTGATTACTTCCTCACGCACATTAAAGCTCGTGCGTCTGCGACCGTTTGTGGCCAGCGATAGGTTGACTCAACTGATATTATTCTTGTGCGCTAGAATGATAAAATCTCTCGAATGACAAAGAGTTAGGGGATTCGCGCCAAGCATTCGTATTTACAGGTTCTACGTTTTTAACTACCAAGGTGTCCGCTGGAACATCTGTATATGTAAAACATTTAAGGGTAACCTTATTTTCCAACTATACAATAACGTTAATTATTCTTAGGCGCAACTTCGCTTAACGCTGATATTTTGTTGCGCAGTCGTTAACACTACTTTGCAGTTGCGAAAAAATAATCGGAAGTAACGTTAGCGCACTGTATCAGAAATGCAAGTCAAGCGCATACGTACGCGATCAGTATCTCCGCTTTGAGGTGTCGACGTGTCGTCATCAGCTGCACTCTCGCAAATGTACACGTCCACGCTCTCATCGGAATCGCTGCACTCGTCGCTTGAGCTTACCACGGCCTCACATGCCACAGCAGCCTCTGCAGAAAGCTCGGCTAGCTCTGCATCTAGTCTCTCCGATGTCAACACGGCGTGCACGGACGAGGCACTCGTGCACGGTTGATTTTGGGTGTCTGTCGTCGTTTCTGGAGTCACAGATGGTCCAGAAGCGAGGCGGTGTCCGCTCTCATCACATTGCGCATCTCTCAATCTAAATCTATGCTTAGAACGAATCGGAACGTCGTGCATCGTGTCCCACAAATATGTCCCGTATTTCATATTCCTGGCATCTTCGCAGAACAATGAGACACATGGAACTCGTGTCTGTGACCGCTCCGGTTGAAGCAGTTGAAGCGCTCAAGCGGCTGCAACTATCGGTTATCACAGTTCACGCAAACGAGTAAATATTTTCGTATCATACTGAAAACGCCAAATTGGGATGAATTAGTGCATCAAGAACGCATCCGGACGCATGTGAACAAACGTGCATCGCATATTGTAATCGCACACATCCAGACACATCGCATTCGACATTCGCTGCGGGATGGCTGTCATCCAGCAAACCGACAGCGCCCACGCGGCGCAGGTGGTATTAAACGGGGAAAAACAAGAAAAAAAGAAAAAGGCATTATTAATAATAATTCTATTCTAGAACGTCCCTCCACTGAACGCTTCACCTTGACTTGAGAAAGTCAATTAGACCGCCTTCTCTCGGCAGAACAAGTGACCACATATCAGCAATAATCTGCCGCAATTCTTGAGAATCGCGGCGTCATTTTCAGTCGAGCAGAGGCGCTGTGCTCAGCTCGGTCAAGTGAAGGACGAAATTCGAGTCGAGGCTTGTTTGAGAATACGGGGGATGCCTACTGAACTTGAGCACGTGCACATGTCAGCACGTGGTTGCTTAGAATAACAGAGAGCTGAGCTAGTTGGTAAGTATTCATTCTAAAAAGTCAGGGCGTGCAAACACGGACACAAGAAAGAAGTCAGGACACCACGGCGTTTGTGGTGTCCTGACTTCTTTCTTGTGTCCGTGTTTGCACGCCCTGCCTTTTTAAGACGTGGTTGCTGTCGTCTGCTTCAACGCTCGTAGCGATGTTTCGGCTGGCACGGAGCGTTGTGTTGATCCTGAATTCTAGCATAATATATAAAAAAAAGGTATAGTCACATATGCCAGTAGTTCATTGCAGCGTAAAGCAGGCTTCCAAGGAATCGCATTCGTGGCTACCGTAGCTGGAGAAGATCGATCTATGATCAAAGCAAATTTAAGTTTACTTTTCAAAACGCGAGCACGACTCTAGCGTTCTAAAAGTGTTTCGCTTCGTGTTCAACCTCGACTAGCAAGCTTTTGAAGTTTGCCTGCTTCTGATTACGAGACACGGTGAACTACGCATTAATTTTCACAACTCCAAAGTTTTTTATTGGCGTACCTCAAATGCACCGCACACGCACGTTTTCTTGGCATTCTGCCCCATCAAGATTCAACTACCGTGTCTTGAACTCGAAATTGTTCGGGCTGTTTGACCTGCGGTAATTGAGATTGATCATGCAAAAGAATATTACTAGTTTTAGAATTGAAGGCGCCCTCTTATTTCAGTACGTCAGTACATCTCGCTCCTGTACTAGCCACACAAATATGGCTGTTTTGCACGATGAAATAACGAGGGAATGGGTCAAGGGGAGCGCAAACTTTTGACTGTGTGGAACTTTCGACCAGTACTAAGACTGGTTGCACTGTCTTAGAGTAGGTCGGTGGGGATCCCTTGGGATACCGCAGCCTCCTCCGCGCGCTGGATGAGCCTGCGTTGGTCTGCTGGCTCGGAGGCACGCAGGAGGGACCCCGACGCAGATGTGGTCGAGTGTAATATTGTGCTCTGAATGCAATGGCAACAAAAAAGGGGGGGGGGGCACGGGCCTGGTGTGCCACCCTCTGGCTACTGACGCGTGGGGCTTTGCATGATGAACTCGTTCAGTACAAGCTGGCTGCTTGCATGTGCTACCAGGACGCTGGTACTACTCTATATGCTCGTGCGTATGTGTGTGTGTGTGTGTGTATTACTCACGCCCAGGACACGAGCAAAATATTGCAGATTGAACGCAGCTGTTCGCTGACCACTTATCGAACGCGATGCTTGCCTCGCGTCGAACCCGATCGACGAAACTACATAGAATATACTAGTAAAGCCATGCACGCTGCGGGCCAGGAGATTGATCAACAAGCTGCTCGTAAAATCTCGTGCACATGGCAAGGAAAACTACACACCCCAGGCGCTGACACTTCTACAGACGGAAGTATCCAAATTTGGCTTTATTTCTTAAAATTTATCCGAATCACTAGCAGCTTGTGGCCCCGTCGTGGGGAGGTAGCTATTTAGAGCACATGTTCTGTGGATGCCCCTCGTTACTGGGCAGCGCTCAAGCCAACCCTACCAAGTGGTGCTCCGCCATCAGAAGCCGCAACAAAGGGGATTCAGCTTTGGGCAGTCCGAGCCCCCGATGCGGCTGTCAGGCTTAGCCTGCCCGTCCCTACGTGGGAGGAGACCACTGCGCGTTAGTCGCGTCCCTCGGGACTATTAATAATGTTTGACCATCCATCCATTCATGGCACCTTAACTTGGCGAAAATAATAGCGTGATTTTTCTTGCAATCAGCTTGGTTTGAGATCTCGCCGGCGCATACCACTGAGCTTCCTAAAATTACTCAGTATGAAAAATAAATGCAACAACATTTTTCGTGTAGGCGTTTCGAATAAGTGCTCTGCAGCGCTGGGCACCAGCTCGGAACGCGTTTTTCGTGTGTGTGAGGTGCCAGAAATGCTACACCGCATTCAACAAAGTTTTCTAGGTGGTGTTGATTCAACATGAGGCCAAGCCGCCTAAAAATTAAATCGCAGGTATACAGGAGCGAAACGAACGGAATATAATTATAACTTCACGCCTTAGGCAACACCACCCACAAATCTGTGGCGCTATGCTTCTGTGCATTGAATACAACTTGTCGCAGAATCTCGGAGGTCACACACACACAAGCTAGCCGGCGCTAGGTGGCAAATACCCCCATTAGACACTCTAAAAGTACTCCGCTGAGGTTGCTGAGGTTGCCAACTGCATAACTTCGGCGACAACTTATCTTGACATTGGAGCGAAGGCTACGGAGGCGGGGTTTCCGTCCGCGCATTCGTGCCGCTCCGCAAGTAGTAGGACAGCGGCTGATTTAGGTTTTGCTCGCTGGTATCGTTAACGCGTTTACAAAATTATACACACAAAAATGTGAATGGGAGAAGCACTCCGATGGTTCAGTGAACATTTTAATGTCATATTACGAGTATACTTTCTTGGAAACATTTCGGCGCGCACACAAAAGACGAAAACGAAAGGCGAGTAGACAAACGGGCGCGTTTGTCTACTCGCCCGTTTGTCTACTCGCCTTTCGTTTTCGTCTTTTGTGTGCGCGCCGAAATCTTTCCAAGAATGTCCTCAAACCAACTCGCCCAGCTCTCCATACTGTTACGAGTATACTTTTCTTCGAGAACTAAACAGCGCGTTTGCGGCCGCACACCGACCCACAGTTTCCTAAAATTGACCGACCCACAACGTCATGGACGCCATCTTTATTTACTTTGGAAACATGCCGTCCATGACGTAGTCAGTAAGCGTGCTATCTCAGAAATGAAGAGAAAGGGAAGGCAATCTTGCAAAGTGAACATTGATCGTATGTTACCTACGATCTTATGCAAGTCTTTTGTGTCTCAAAATAAATAACACAGCATTTATTTCAGCATAGCCAATGAGAGAAAATATTGTCAAGAAAAAAGCTAGCGTTGAAGTGGACGGCAGAGGTCGCGGTGGTTGTCGCACGTGTAACGTTGTTCGGCGGGCACTGTAAAAATGGAGAAACACGACAGTTGTGCACATTGCACGTGTGTCATTAGCACAACTAGCAGCTCAAGCGCTGGGCCTTTCTCTGCTGCACCACGATGACCTACGTGTTGGTTCAGTGGGTGAGCGAGAACAAGTGGGACGTGTACCCTATAAGCTGTATAGAAGACGCAGCGGTCGGGTACCGGCTGTATACTGACAAGAAAAGCATCGGGGAGCTGCGTGGGACCGTGGTAAACGTCCGCTGGGACAAAAACAAAAACCCAGAGCCAACCACTCTTCCCAACATAGTTGCGTATATGGTTACTTCGCCTTTTCATTTAGTTGTTTAGATTATCGTGTGATTTGATGCTGAAGCACACTTGCAATCTCTATGTGCGCTTGCGTTTATGCATATGACATATGGCTGTTGCCGTCGTACGTTTATTGTGGCCGCTTCGGCCTGTCGGGGCTCGTACGCCTGACAGCTTTCAAATTGCTACAGGTAACATGAATAACACACGTACAGCCTGTTGGTGTGTCATAATTTTATGCCTGGTGTATATTCAGCGCGGTGTCCGAACACTAAAACTTCTTCAGCTCAGCGCCTGTGCCTCGTATTCCTTCCTTTCTTTGTTCTCATGAAGTGTGCGCTGCTTTTGCCTTGTGAAGCAGAAAACAACTGCAAATATTGCAGTAAACAGTTGTGGGGAAAATGTAGCGCTTCGTTAATACGGGACCTCTGCAAAATTCTCACATCAAGCCACCTATATTTCTTTTGCAAGGATTCCGATTGCACATATCCCTACTTTGAAACAAATTGACTTGTAGCGGACGCTGACGCCGGTGATCGTGATAATTTTTATTTGTGTGCGCATACCAATTCTTACACAGAGGCTCACGGCGCATATGCGGCCAACATGCCTCACGTTATCTCCGGCGTGCCGCGGGAGATACGCAGCCACGCCCCTTTTGTGTTGTCGCTTTCGAAGCCTGTTTTTCTTAGAAAATAAAGTAGTTCTTGCCCAAACTTCAAGGAGTGTAGGTGTTTGCTTTTCGCTCTTTCTTGGGGCGAGTATGCTACAAAGTGGTGACCCGCGACGTTTGGAAAAGCAGCCGCCATGTCAGACGAGGAAGGGAATTCAAGCTCATCCGCAACCAACACCTCGGAGTAAAAGCTTCCTCATTTCTGGCCCAAAAACCCCGGGGTGTGGTTCAGCCAAGTCGAGGCCCGCATCCAGCTTCGACGCATCACATTGCAGGAGTCGAAATACCTCCACGTCGTTGCAGCACTGGCACCTGACATCGCTGACGCCATAGACGATGTGCTCGCCTCCCCTCCATCGTAGAAGGCCTACGACGAACTAAAAAGCACCGTCCTGAAAGGTCTTGAGGTGTCCGAACAGAGCAGGCTGCACAACTCCTGTCTCATGAAGAGCTCGGTGACAAGCGTCCCTCGCAACTTCTCCACCGAGCCGCGGCGGCTGCATTTTCGATGGAGGCGAAAATGTTTGAGGCCCGTGTACTTAGATTTAGGTGCACGTTAAAGATCCCCAGGTGGTCAAAATTTCCGGAGCCCTCCACTACGGCGTCCCTCATAATCATATCGTGGTTTTGGGACGTTAAACCCCAGATATTATTATTATAACTTCTCCACCGAATGCGTCAGCTGCTGGGCCAACAAGCGTCAGAGGAGCGTCAACAGCCATTGCTTCGCGAGTTGTTTTTGCAGAGACTGCCACAGTCAACACGGATGATACTCACTGGCTCGGACGACGTGGCTCTCGAGCGTCTGGCTCAACTCGCCGACCGCATCACCGACTGCACCGAGCCACCAAAAATGCCTATTGCTGCAGCGGGAATGTCCGAACATGCAGGCCGGTTAGGTCGCTTAGAGGACAGAGTTGACCGACTGGCTGCAGCAGTGGAAAACCTCGTCCTGTCCAACAAACACCGTCCTGCGCGGCATCGTTCGTCGTCCCGTACTCGAAGCCCGCAGCACCGCGGCCACTCAAGCGAGGTAGAGCAGAGCGTCTGCTCTTAGCACCGCCGTTTCAGAGAGCAAGCCCCTCGCTGCCCCCCACCCTGCTCGTAGACAGGAAACGCGCCGGCCAGTCGCTAACGGCGGAATGCGACACGGACCATCGCTCAAGCCGCCTCTTCTTCGTTGTCGACCGCATCACCAGCACACGCCTCCTTGTCGATACCGGAGCTGAGCTATATATCCTACCAGCAACAGCTCAACATCGCCGACGCGGCAAGTTCATTTCCAGCCTAATTGCAGTCAATAATACCGCTATTGCATCATATGCAGTTCAGTCAATGACGATAGACATCGGACTCAGGCGCACATATCGATGGCTCTTCGTTGTGGCCGACGTCAGAATTGCCATCCTGGGAGCGGACTTTCTGAGCCACTTCAATCTTGACGTTAGCGTTCGCGATCGTCGTCTCAAGGACAACGTCACTTCGCTCGCTGTTGTCGGACTGAAGTCTGACCTGTCCTCATGCGGCATTTGCACTTTCAACTCAGAGTGAAACTTTCAAGATTCTGGCTGAATTCCGTGAAATCACCAAACCTCGGAACACCGAAAGGCCAATCAAGCACAAGGTGACGCATCACATTGTCACCACCGGACCACCCGTCACCGCTAGACCAAGGAGGCTCGCTGGACAAAGACACGAAGTCACCCGTCGTGAGTTCG
Source organism: Rhipicephalus sanguineus (assembly GCF_013339695.2). NCBI lineage: Eukaryota > Metazoa > Arthropoda > Arachnida > Ixodida > Ixodidae > Rhipicephalus > Rhipicephalus sanguineus. The sequence continues at coordinate 173,897,966 of NC_051180.1, read as the reverse complement.
ACCACATGTTCCAGCTCGGCATTATTCGACCTTCTTCCAGCAACTGGTCTTCTGCGCTGCACATGGTGCCAAAACAAGAGCCTGGTAACTGGCGGCCTTGCGGTGATTACCGGGCGCTCAATGCTGCGGCAACGACAGACCAATATCCTCTCCCTCACATCCATGATTTCAGCGCTCGCCTCGCGGGAACGACCATCTTCACTAAGCTGGATCTGATGGCCGCTTATCACCAGATTCCAGTTGAACCAAGCGACATCCTAAACACGGCCGTGACAACACCTTTCGGCCTCTTTGAATTTGTTCGTATGCCGTACGGACTGAAGAACGCGGCACAAACGTTCCAGCGTTTCATGAATGAGGTCACTCGCGGACTGCTCTTTGTCTTCGTCTACTTAGACGACATTTTGGTCGCCAGCAAAACTCCGGAAGAGCACGAAAATCACCTGCGGCTGCTCTTCAAGCGTCTTGACGAGCACGGTCTGGTTTTGAAGCCCCAAAAGTGCATATTTGGCGTTGAAGCACTAGATTTCCTAGGTCATCGAATCACCCCGCAAGGCATCTTGCCACTCGAATCACGGGTACAAGCAGTTAGGGAATTTCCCACGCCTACCTCTTTCCGCAAGTTGCGCGAGTTTCTCGGGCTCATCAACTTCCATAGGCGCTTCATCCCATCCTGTGCACACATTCTACAGCCGCTAACTGACTTGCTGCGCCGGGACACCAAGAAAACACCCGAGTTTCACTGGTCAGCGGAGCACGAAAAAGCCTTCCAGGACGCCAAAACTCAGCTTGCCTCCGCAACACTTGTGATGCACCCGCTTTCCGACTCGCCAACGCGGCTCATGGTTGACGCGGCTCATGGCTGACCACAAGCCGCTGACATATGCGTTCAAGAACAACAGTTCCTCATATTCGGAAAGAGAACTGCGCCAACTTTCGTTCATTTCCGAATTTTCGGCGGACATCCGCTACAGAGCGAGGATCGAAAATCAAGCAGCCGACGCACTCTCCCGTATCGACACCGTTTCAGCGTCCGTCGACTTTGAGGCATTAGCCGCCTCCCAGCGGGAAGACCCAGAGCTAACCGTGATGCGGCAGAATCCACTGTCACTTGTGCTTGCAGAGATCCCACTACCATACACAACGACTATGGTCACATGCGACACACCCCAGAAATCTCCAAGACCCTCCGTCCCCGTCCAGTTTCGGCGTGCAGTGTTTGACAGCCTTCACGAACTCAGCCACCCAGGAATCCGCGCGACGCAGAGGCTCGTCACAGACCACTTTTTGTGACCAGGCATTAACGCCGACGTTCGACGCTGGGCGAAGACGTGCCGAATGTGTCAAGCAGTCAAGGTGACTCGTCACACGTGCACAGCACTCCAAGCATTTCGGCCACCAGGGTGTCGTTTCGACCACGTCCACTTGGACTTGGTAGGACCTCTTCCTCCTTCCCAGGGTTACAGATACCTGCTCACATGTGTCGACCGCTACTCACGGTGGCCTGAGGCGACGCCGATTCTGGACATCGCAGCCGAGACCGTCGCACAGGCCTTTGTGGCCACATGGGTTTCACGCTATGGCTGCCCACTGCGCATAACGACCGACCGTTGATGACAATTCCAGAGCAACCTATTCTCTGCGCTGGCAAGGCTCCTGGGAACACGACTCCAGTACACCACGGCTTACCGTCCAGCGAGCAATGGAATGGTGGAGCGTCTACACCGTCAACTGAAGGCATCTTTAACGGCCAAATTGGATAGAGAGCACTGGGTGGAGAACCTCCCTCTCGTTCTTCTGGGCCTGCGTACCGCGCTAAAAGAAGACCTCGGATTCAGTGCAGCAGAAATGCTGTACGGCTCTACAATCCGACTACCGGGAGAATTCTTTGGTGAGAAACCAAGCACTGCACCGACACCTTCAGAACATATGGAAAGGCTACATTCCTGGTTGGAGCACCTGCAACCTTACGCGCCACGCGTCAGCCGCGACCAAAGAGTGTTTTCGTTCCCGGACATGAATACAACAACCCATGTGTTCGTGCGACGAGACACAGTGAAAGCGCCGTTGAGTCCTGCGCACGACGGGCCCTTCAGTGTGCTGTCGCGGTCGCACAAAACTGTGACCATTCGTGTTCGCGACAGACAGGACGTCGTTTCTCTCGACCGCGTGAAACCGGCTCACCTCATGGACTAACTCGCACTTTTGCTTGTTTTTTTTCCCTTGCTCCGCGGTCTAGGGGGGGGGGGGGGCTTGTAGCGGACGCTGACGCCGGTGATCGTGATAATTTTTATTTGTGTGCGCATACCAATCCTTACACAGAGGCGCACGGCGCATATGCGGCCAACATGCCTCACGTTATCTCCGGCGTGCCGCGGGAGATACGCAGCCACGCCCCTTTTGTGTTGTCGCTTTCGAAGCCTGTTTTTCTTAGAATATAAAGTAGTTCTTGCCCAAACTTCAAGGAGTGTAGGTGTTTGCTTTTCGCTCCTTCTTGGGGCGAGTACGCTACGGACTTAATATGTAAGACCTTCGTTGGGTACGCTTGAAAGAAAAGTGCAGGGTGATGATACGCACAAGGGAGCGATTTATACAAATTGACGTTTTTGAAAATTCCACGTGTGTAATTGTTGACAAATAGTGTGTGACGTGGCCGTGCGGCCACGTGACACACCGTATATGTCAACAGCTGAAGGTCAATCTTTCATGACAACAAACTCGATAAAGCATTGATAATTGCTACCTTTGCTGATTATTCCTTTGTACCTTAAGGTTTCAGGCCTGTAGTTATTACCATGATGAAAGTTAATTACCTGCAGTTTGCAATGGCTCCGGTCACTTTGTGCTTATACATAGTGTGCACGTGCGCCACACAGCGCCCCTTCGTCACTTCCGGAATGCGCCACCGACATGTCTGGGTACCTACTGACTTTGTCGCCGACCGCTGCCGTGTTATTTCCTCGTGCTTGTGCGCGTTCAGTTCGGCCTCACGATGCAAGTTTGTGTAATTATCACCTGCTGGTGAAGCAAGTCGATTTTGCAGTCCACAAACAGGGAAGGGAGCTAAGCGTCGGAGTGTTCTCTTTAACGAAATTTATTACCTCACTTTGTGAACGCACATTGCGACTTTCCGAAAGCGCCACGCTTGTTTGGCAGGCGCGGATTAACAGAAATGACTTGAAGAACCTCTATAATATTCGTGTCTTCAGACGTAACTTCATTACAGGTAAGCGCTATCCAAGAATTTACCTGTAAACAGAGATAGGTTACCGTGATTACCTACAAACTTCGCCACGACCACTGCGGGCACAGTCAGCGTTTTAGGGAGGCTGTTGAAATCGTGATGTCAATCGCGGGGGTTTGGGGGTTGCATCGAAACAAACTGGGAAAACGGATGCGAAACAAGCTTCATTCACTGGAGGTTTGAAGTATAGCGCAAATAATTCCCCTAGGTTAACATTCCGATCGGTTCGAGTGGGGGGTCAGGTAAACTCTCCGTTCTTTTTAACCGTGTGTAATTGCCTAAAACAGTCTCCATCATTTTCAGGGGCTACACAGTACATTATCGCACAACAACGGAAGTAAAATAAAAGGTAGAAAAGTGGCAAAAGCATACCAGACAGAAAACGTGAGAGGCATTACCGGTAGATACCACGCGAAGTGTCTACCTCGCACTCGCACAAGTTTTTTTCCCGGCTGTTTCCACAAATGCCGATCAAAGAGCCTCAGCATCATCACTGTTTAAAACACTTGGGAAGTCTCGATTTCGCGCTGCATGAACTACTTTGCTGTCGTGGGCCGCATCTCCTGCAAACTTGCCTATCTCTGCACGACGACTCGTTCACGATGGGAGCTTCTTCGCTTCCCTCATCCACTCGTAAAATATTGTGGGCCTCGATGGACTTTGGGCTTTCACTTGTTCTTGGTCCCCGCAATTTGTAGTGTAATAAACAACGTAATATGCCCACGTAGGTCGTGGCAGGCAACAAGCCGTAGTCTGCGGTGGCATCTCTGCTGATAGAAATCTGGTACGGGTTGACGTGCCATACATCTTGATCCTATAGTCTCGTATCGAGCGAACGATCGAGGTCTTCCTGGTCCGACAACAAAAAACCGCACTGCTTGATTTTCAACATCGCGCACAGCAACAACTGACAACCCCTCAACACCCCGCGCTGCAACACGTGAACTGCGGCAGGTACCCATGGATGGCGGGAGAGGGCAACAGCGGCGGAGTGGCGCATGAACACTATGTACAGAGATGCTGACTAATGTATGCATAATATTATAGGTGCACATTTGGCACTACTTACTTTTGTTGTTCTGAAGAGAATTTGGCTGCCTAATCTAGGCTACGAGATACGGCGTGTCACGTTGCTGCACAAAGCTACACACACTGCTTTTTTTGGGCAATACAGAATTCTTAATAATTGCCTGTTGTAGCGTAATTGTAGCCCTTGAAGCGGAATATATTACTTATTGGGTAAATCCGAGCACACCATCTGGAAATTTGTGATATTTCCTGATTACGTTGTTAAAATGATTGTGTTATGGCAGATACCACAAATTCCAAATTGTAGGTAGTAACATATGTCAAGATGTATCCACCCATTGCATGAAGTTTCAGGATGACATTAATTTTGAGGTGTCTATATGTATATATACATATTACCAATGTATGACAAGAATACATGGGAATTCTGCTATTGTAATTCAATGCTCAAAGCATTGTTTTGCTAAAAAGAGGCTTGAACAACACAATTTTTACTGCTAGTCTGCCAGTGCCAATTTTAAAATATATGCCACTGTGGCAGTTACTACAAAGCATTTTGAATCTGAAGCGTCCAGTTAAATGCTTTGATACTGTTTGTCCTCTGAACTTCATCATGTTAAAAGGCAGTGATATGCATGCCTCACAAATCAGCAAGACAGTAGCATAGTCAGAAATTTATTTTGTGCCGCGTTAGCCACACTTTATGTATGTTCATGCATGCATTTGTGCGTATGCGTGTATATTACACGTGCAAATTGGGAAATTTCGGGGAGGGAGGTTACACCCCTCCGGCTACGCCAGTACAGCAAGGTGCTGTAACCTCCACTAAGTGGCCTGGGTTATCCATGTGACTGGGGGCTTCAGTATCGGCGCATGTTATTTCGATCTAGGCAAGCGGACTGATCTAGGATTTATAGCTGTGTTGTGACCTCCACGATTGGCCGACCTCACTTCACTTGGCAGCATGAACTGAGCAGACATGCTGTAAAGGGAAAAGTGTCATAGCAAGCTAAATAAGTACATCGTGTGGAACAGTTATGCATTTGTTGCACTGAGAATATCATGTAAAGTTATTCATTTTACTGCATACTTTTGGAAAGAATTGAGTTGAAAATTAAAGCATCTATCTAGATAGTTCAGGTGCGGTAGGAATAGGCCAATTCATAACATACCGCATGTGTTTTATGTGCTTGATCTGTTTGGCAGCATGGTCAGGAAGCATGGTCAGCATCGAATACTTTCCTTTCATTGTTGTGGTGGGCTACAAATATTTTACTATTATGATAGCAAAGTTGGCGCCACTGTTTTCCCTGATGAAAATGAAAATCTCGTGAAATTGCTGTTGTGTTGGTGACTAGCTTTTCTAATTCACAGGAAAACAGAACCGGCTAGAGGTCAAGAGGGCCTGACTTGTGAAGAATTCTGGGTTGGATATGACACCAGTAACCGCAGGTGGCAGTCCTGAACAGGTCACAAATAAATCTTTTTACATGGCATGTTCATAATACATATTGTCGTGAACATTTGTCTGTTTCTTCAGCATGTTGAGGATAGTTTCCATTCCGTGGTACCCCAAAACAAGCGGAAGTACCCTATTTCCCCCCTTATGGTTATTGCTTGCAATATAACCAAGATGTTACATTTTTTACTACCACAATTATTCGGTGGCATGCTAGTTGCCACACTCTGCCCTGTAGCACATGATTTGAGAACTGCGTCTGTCAGCAAAAGAAACACATGTGCAGTAGTTTAACCATTTGACCACAGGTGCCCGCAATAGCTTCAATTAATTTGATTAAGCAACAAATTGAAATATCTGCAATTTATTGAACTAGTGGATATTTCGACTAATCTGTACTTCATTGAAATCATGAGTGAATGTTTCCTTATATTTAGGTTAAAATATGTGGTTTTCAATGAACATACCATAAAATGTTAGTATTTATTATACATGGTTAGCTGCAATTATTTTTTTCTAACAGCAAAGTATTTTGTGCTACGAAAGCATTGAACTAAGTACACATACCAAGCCTTTTTTCTGACATACGTAACTTCTCTGCTGCTGACTCAAGGCCACATTTTTGCCAGTATCACAGTTTGTCAATGTTCCTTTTGTCTCTTCTGTTGCGATATTGATTTCATGTCTTGCTGTTTGGCACTTTTCCAAGGAACATTCTCATTCACTCATCATTCTGAAGCTCCTGGTCACTATTTAAATTTGTGCTATATGTCTAACAAAAGCAATATCAGCTTTTATACTTATTTATTTTTCTTTGCAACGTGCTACAAAACTGAGGACAGCTGGTATAAAACACCATTTCTTATGCTACACAGTTTACTACGAAATGTTATTGGCCGTTCCCATCACTTCATATTGTTCTATATAGCGAAAACAGGCTCCTTCTTTCATTTTACACTATCAACTTAAATTTGTTTGCAGGATGTATATGCTGTAAGTAAAAAAAAAAACAAGAACGCCTCCGACACTCAAAAACTTTCGCTGAAGTTTTTCTTCGGTACACCAGATGGGATGTACTGAAGCTAACACTATTTCATCATGATTTAAGTAGCGCACTGACGGACGAGGACAGAGAAAAAGAAGGTGCACAACACGGGCGCTAACTCGCAACTGCTTTTATTCGGAAGAACATGCTAATATAAAGGTGAAGAACAACACAAAAAAAGGAACAGAAACATATAAACTTTGTAATCATCTGCAGGTTCCGCTTAAGTATTGAAATTCCGCGTCACTTAGCGCGATAGATGGTAGACTGATACATTTTTCTCCTTTCCTTTGAATGTGGAACGCTTCGATGACTTCTCTTGCCATCTGTTGTCTGTGACGTGACAGAATCATAGTGTCGGCGAAGAATGGTGTGCAGCCGCATTGTTTGCAATGGGCGGCGAGTGAAAATGGTTTTGTGTCTGACAGTGAACGCTCATGCTCCCTAAGACGGATATTGACACACCTTCCGCTCTGTCCAATGTATGATTTTCCGCATGATAATGGGATTTGATAGACGATGGCTTCTTTGCATTCTGTGTACTGAAACGTGTGATTGATGTCGCATTTGACACGAACATTTCCGCTGTCTCTGATTACTGGGTCAGTGCTTTTTTGCACTTTTGCGCACATGGATTCCAGTTTATGTGGGAAGGAAAAAAACGGCGTCAACGTCATAACGTTGAGCCACGTTTTTCAATCCGTGAGCCACACGGTGAGTATACGGAATGACACTAACCACACTAACTAAAGTGTTGCAGTTTATCTTATTCCTGATACCATGTCTCATCTTCTTACCTGTTACATCTTGTGCAGAAAACCAGCACTGCGTCTAATCTGCTCACTTGACTGTTCATATTTCCTGGTTACTAACTGAACACTTTTGTCAGCTTTGCTCATTTCGAGGTTGTCACGAAGTTGCAAATAACAGCTCAATTGGCTTTGTATGTAGCTTTCCTGGCATTTTCTCTCCATTGATGTGGCCTTGACATTACTTCATATGAAATTTCTTTTTTCAGAACACTCATTCTGATGAAGGGAGTGACTCTGAAGAAAAGTTGAGCCAATTAGAAAAAGAAAACCGGGACATCAAGGAAGAAAATAAACGCCTCAAGCGAGCCCTTGAAGAGACCCAGAACTATCGTGGTAAGGAAGTAAAATTTGTTTTTGGGAACTCTCCTAAGAGAAACAGTTCAGTTTGGGTAAATGCACTGATAAACTTGGGTGCCACGCATACACCATATATACCGTAAAATCCCGAGCACGCGCCCCTACCCGAGCAAGCACCCCCCTCCCTTTCTTGAGAGATTTCAAATATGCGGCCTCTTTTCCGCTCCCACCATTTTCACTGTTTCATTCACAGTTTTTCGTCACCCGACAAAGGCGAATTAAGATGCACGCGTATTCAATAATGCATTTCATTAGAAGCGCGGGTGTAGATTATTTATTCTTAGCGGCTCTTCTGACGCCGTCTTGAATTCAGATCCATGACCGAGCAAGGGCCCCCCTCCAAATATAGTCAAATTATCTTTCACCGTAAAGGGGGGTGGGTGGGGGGTGCTTGCTTGGGATTTTAAGGTTGTCTCTGTATTACTATGAAAGAATGAACCACATGTTACAGATGGACAAATAAAGTCATGAAAATCTTGCCAACAGCAGACATCAGTGTGAAATGCTCATAGATTGAAATGTACGTCAAACGTTTCCGCACACTGCTTTGAGGGCCCCACTGCTCGAGATAACCATGTTGCCTCGTGGCTCTAAAATAAGCGTGAGCCATTATGTTGATGTCACACAAACTAAGACTATGGAAGCCCATTGCTTATGTTTGGCCTTTTTGGTGTGACATAATAACTTAAGTGTGCTTGAAGGACAAGGACAATGGGAAGAACACAACACGAACAGTAACTTTCAACAAGTGGGTTTATTTGTGAATGGTTACATACATAACACTCATTCACCACGTTAACTTTCACGTCTTTTCTAGTCTTTGCAGATCATGGCAAAAATTATTCAGATTTTTTTGCAAATGAAGATGAATGACAGTGGCATAAACAAGTGCACTTATGTGACATGCAGAGACGACAGTTTTTTTTTTCTGCTAAAGCGAGGGATGTGGTGCTTACACAGTGAGTCCTGAAGCTGCTATTTTGTCTGCTTCTGTGACCAGTATTGTTCATTTGTCTCACTGTGACAATACCACAGCGGTATTTTGGAAAAAAAAAGGTTAACTTGTACATGCGCTGCAGTGCAGTGCCAGCCACCCATTACGTACTCTGTTTACATTGTTTGCGTTCTCGTCGTCAGTCGTGCGTCGGTCGTGCAGGCAATGGGTCGTCTGCCCGACATACTACTTACCACAGCACAGAGGAATTTGGTAGACAAGCAATGCTTCGCAACCTGCCAGGTGGTTTTCTAGTGATTCCCCTGTGCTGTGGTACGTAGTATGTTGGCCAGACAATCCATTGCCTGCACGAGCGACTATGAGAACGCAAACAATGTAAACAGAGAATTCGGTGTACTGCAACACGTGTACGCGCGAACCTTTTCTTTTTCCAAAATATCGCTGTGGTATTGTTGCACAGAGACAAATTAACAAGACTGATCATAGAAGCAGACAGAATGCAGTTTTGGGGACCCTCTGTGTAAGCACCCCATCCCTCACATTAACTGAAAAAGAACTGTCATTTTTGCATGTCATGTAAGTGCACTTGATTATGTCAACGTCATTCAGCTTCATTTGCAGTGATTTGAATATTTTTCCATTATGATCAACAAAAACTAGAAAAGAGGTGCACTGTCTGTGCACTGTGGCAAATGAGTGTCGTGTATGTTATTCATGTATGTGCTTCCACATACATGTTGAAAGTTACCTATCGTCTTGTGTTCTTCCTGTTGTCCTTGTCCTTCAAGCACGTAGCAGATGCTATGGAAGTTAAAGTGCACGCACTACATAGCCTCAATATTGCCTTTAAGTTTTATTTATTTATTTATTTATTTATTTTCAAATACTGCAGCCCGGTTAGGGGCTATCGCAGGAGTGGGTACACATCAAGAAATAATAAAAATGTGCACAAACAAAAAACAGGTGGAATACACAAGTACATTGGCAGGTCATAGAAATGCAAACATTTATAAACAGAATTATACGAACAATGAAAAGTAGCAAGGTTTACAGCACACCGTCCTTTAATGCATTCAAAAATCCATCTTTATGAAAAGACCGAATGCGACCTGGTATGAGGTTCCACATTTCAATACATCGAGGAAAAAAGGTGTATTTGAAGACGTCAGTGCGAGGATGAAACACAGACACATTAAGTGCATAGCTGTTTCGGTGGATGATGGTTTGGCAGGTGCTATGTAGTTGTTGTGTGGTGAATATTGCGGTGAATTAAATAAAGAGTGAAAAAGTTTCAGAGACTCGATGTCGCGTCTTTTAGAAAGTGATGTTAGGCCAAGTTGCGCTAGATGGCATGATGGTGAGAAATTACGATCATAGCGTCTGTAAATGAAGCGAATAGCTTTTTTCTGGATGGATTCAACGCGTTTTATGTCAGTGATTTTATAAGGGTACCATACAGTGGCGCCATACTCAAGGATTGGTCGTACGAGGGTTTTGTATGTTAGCAGTTTTGTTTCCTTTGGCGCTAAACGTAGTGAGCGGTTAAGGTATCCAAGTTTTTTCAGAGCCTTGTTGCATGTTTTATCGATGTGACTAGACCAAGATAAGGTAGTAGTGAAAAGGAGGCCAAGGTACTTATATTGTGAGACCCGCTGCATTGCATAGTTATTAAAAGAATAATTAAACATAGATGGGGTTTTCTGTCTACTGAAACACATAGCAGCTGTCTTTTGGAAATTAATGTTCATCTGCCAATTTTGGCACCACGTGCAAAAGTTTAAGAACGATGTATAGAGTGTATGATGATCATCAGGTGAATTTATTACGTGATATATAACGCAGTCGTCAGCGTAAAGACGAATTTTAGTGGAAACTGTGTCGGGTAGGTCGTTTATATATAACAGAAATAGTAATGGCCCTAACACGGATCCCTGGGGCACTCCGGAAGATACACGTACTTTAGATGAATGGAAAGTGTTAAATGATACGTATTGGCTACGACTTGAAAGGAAACTACTAATCCAGTCAACAAGCGAAGGGTTTTTTAGTAAAAGATTGAGTTTATATAGGAGTTTTGAATGGATGACAGTATCAAAGGCTTTAGAAAAGTCTATGAATAATGCGTCCACCTGAAGACCTAAGTCAAGAGCTATAGATATGTCATGAGTGAATTCTGTCATGAGTGAATTCTGTCCATGAGGACTCTTCATGCAAGTTGCCTAGTACATATATTGAGTACGACACAAGTTCAGAGGAAGGTGAGTTATAATAAATGGGGTTTAACGTGTGAAAACCACAATGTGGTCACGAGGTGCACTGTAGAGGGCGGACGGCGCATTAATTTTGACCACCTGAAGTTCTTTAATCTACACTTAAGGGTCTGAGCACCAGTGCCTCCATTGAAATGAGACTACAGTCGCCGGCTGACTTTTCGGACTCAAAAATTCGGACTTGTTGGATATTATGGGCTTCATAAATGCACCGAAGGTTCCCATAGCACTAATTCATTTTTGTGACCAATTTTTCGGACAAATTTATGCCCTAAAAATGAATTTTTCAGACAGAATCGCTCATTTAAGCCATGTCGCTTAATTTTGAAAGCCGCCATGTTGGATTTGCCGCTGGCTTGGTCAAGTTTGGCTTCCAGTGGCCAGTTGTGTTGCCTCCAAGATTGGGATTGTGCAAAATCTTCCAGTTTCTAAGGCAGTGTCCGATCTTCCTTGGCTGGCAAAACGCTCTGGGGATACAACTTTTCTTTTTCAGTCAGCCTTATCGTCGTCATTGATATGCCGGTAGGGATTTTTTTGTGCGTGTTTGTTTTTCCGGTTGTCATTCCGCACGTGGTCGTGTTGTGTCAAGTGTTTCTGAGCTGTCGTGCACGTCACATGTTCTCTGCTGTTTTGGTTGCTCAGTTGTTACAATGCTGGGCTACTGACCTGAAACACGCAGGTGCGATTGCGGCCGCGGCGGTAACGTTTCGATGGAGACGCAGGTGCTGGAGGCTCGCATACTGTGAGATGTCAGTGCAGGTTAAAGAATCCCAGACCGCGCCGTTAAATCTCACTAAACAGAAGAGACCATACGTGCATTTTTTTGTGACCAGCATCAAGTTATGTTTGCTTGGTGCCATGGAGCCACGACTTGTGCTGCTCACAACGGTCAGCGGCAGTGATTGCCGCTGCGCTAACAATGTTTCCGTAGCCCGAATACTACCAAATGTCCTAGTCCCCAAGCGTAGCATAAAGCAGGGCATTATTGGGATTTTTTTTAGGCTGCTCTAATCCTAATAAACTTCATTTCATGTCTGAACAACTTTTTCAGTCTGTTTGGTTTTTCGGACTATGTGTGGCCCCCACCAGGTCCGGAAAATTGGTTGGCGACTGTACCATGGCCAGGATTAAACCCGAGATTTTCTAGTTGGCAGCCAAGCACCATAACCACTGTACCAACACGATGGCTGAGGAAGGTGGAGGCTTGAATTGGGCAGAAATTCTTGAACAGGGAATCTCACTGCAGTGGATATGTTGACAAAAGAGGACGCTGACAAAGACGTGTTTTCTTGTCGAAGCATTGGGTCCAGTGACACTACTTGCTGAACAGTTATCACTCCTAGCACATGCATGTGGCTATCGCAGAACAAAACAAAAAGCATACACGTGTGTGCTGTGTAAGTACCACGGTTATAAACTTTTCATATGGTGCTGGCATGGACAGTGCGCTGCATTGACTGTCCTGCTGACGCAGCTGGAAGTTCTAATATTGAAGGGGCTAATCAAGTTCACGTTAGTCTCATATCATTTGTACACTGGGCCTGTGTTTGACGTACTGCACTGCTATATAGCAAGACTCCAGTTCAAAAGAGGGAGAAATTAAGGCCCTGCTCTAAACACGAAGAGTTTAAATTGAACTTGCAGTGCAGTGGTGAGATTCTGTCGGTGAATCATTTGCAACACAAGTCAATGCAAGAGCTGCAGCTACAAAAATCTCCACTTAATTTAGATTTCACATTAAAGAACTTCAGGTTGTCAAAGTTACTCTAGAGTCCCCCAAGGGGTTACTGCACACCTCATGAGGATGTGTGGATTTCGCTACACGAGGCCACAGAATTAATTCGCACTGAATTAAGGGGGTATGGTAGAGTTGATTGACCAAAAAAGCGATTTTTTTATTTCATTACCAAAAAATAATACACACCCCGAGGAGGAAAATTACGTATTGGCGAGCGTGTAGGAGTGCTCCAAGTCCTTTACAAATGGCGCCAGAGACCACGCCTCCTAACGAATACGCGGGCTCTTCTCCATCATTGTTTCTGCATGTATGCATTCTTTTTATAATAAATGACTAGATCTGTTGAACATATTCACTATTCCTACCAATTTCATACTTTTTGATCGCAAATTCTCCCACCAAAATTCTTTTTTAGCGTAAATATTGCTGTACATTGTGAGCACGTTCCGCGCGTGTTTTTAAAAAGAAAATTGTCTTTTTCTTACGATCAGTTCTCACAATTTTCCAAACTTGGTGTACCTTTTCTGGATAACTATCTGACCGATCGCGCTCAAGCTTTACCAGCTTCCACCTAAATCCCTTTCAAATAGTCTGAACCTAAATTTTGAAAAACTAAGTTATCACTAAGAAAAAAAAGAATAATTCGAAGTCTCCCCTCATGGTACGTGACAAGCGAGGACAATATAATTTTTTCTCGAGAGATATATGTAGGAGGCAATTTTTGATAGGTTGGGATTAGTACCAATATCATGTTGAATAAGTATGGTAAATTTCATGGTCATCCTGTTTTTGATGTTTGAGAAAAGGTACTATCGTGAGCAATATGAGCTCGAACACGCGAGCGCGTGTCTAATAGCCTCGAACCCTACATCGGCTGATTCGCAGCGGCCGATATCGGAAACAAAGTGGAAAGGGCGCTGCGCTTCCGCTAGCTATTGACACTCCCGCCTCGATATCGTTGCTGCAAAACGTCACCTTATAGTGTGTCAGTGGCCGCTAGCGGTGATATGAATTCACATCAGTGCGCACAGCCACACCCATCAGGCTATGCAGCTACTGAGATATCGGTTGTGACGTAGCCTGCACTGATGCACAGGCCATGCTTGCATTATAACTATAGGTGGTGTTGGCTGAGAATTTTGATGTCTCTTTCTTTATTTTGTTTTTCGTGCAACTTCTTTTGGCGTTATTATTGCTAGCGGCCGATGTCACGCAATCAGCTGCCATTTCGCAGCAACGCTAGCGAAGCGGGAGTGCCAACAGTCAGCAGAAGAGCGCCCCTCCTTTCCCCTCCGGTTTCGGCAGCGCCATCCACGTATGACGTTATCTCGGTTTTGAGGCTATTCGCCACGTGGTCGCGTGTTCGAGCTCATATTGCTCACGATAGTACATTTAATTTTGTGCACCAGTCTGAAGTTTGGTACACAACCAGAGGCAAGTAACAAAAGCTACAGGGTCGAAATTACACAGACTGAAGGCCAGAAGCTCTCTTATTGAGCACGTAAAATTTAACAACAAAATATGGCACACTTTCCTGAGATATAAAGCTGAAACCAGGACAACCTGTTTACCCTACCATGCCCCCTTAAATGTTCACTTTGGCGTCTTATGCCATAGTGTTGAGTGCGGATCCATGTATGCTTGCATGTGTGACTCATAGAGTCCTTTTCTGTAACATTTTTCCTGCATCTCATTAAAACACTGGCCGATATTTCAGAGTCGTACCGTATGGTAAAGAAACTAAAAGCCATCATTGAAAAGGTTGAAAACGCCGAGAGGGAAGTCGTGAGGCCTGTTTTGGTAAGTACCTCATTTCGCTTCATTAGTATCATTCACATGAAGACAAAAATCTGTCTCTGAATTCTTATTGACGATCACTAATGACGAACCATTATTAAGTACTAAAGTGTGTAGCTTTACGCTAACTTACACAAGACAGGCTCACAGGAATATTTTGACTTGTATTGATCAAACAAGTGTAAAAGTAGGGGTTGTCTCAAGCTGGAATTACTACCATTATGATAAAATCTTGGCTCTAACCTGGGAAATTATTACTATTTTACGTTCAATTGCCAGGCTCCATTTCATTTAGAGAGATTGACAACCAATGTTTAGGACCCCTGTTTTTACTGCAACAAAAAGGTTACCAGTCAGTGACCACTTGTGGAATAGTAATGTGGAAAATGCCGTGAAACATTCCTAATCAGAATTTTTTATCCGTGGCAACTATGCAGTTCCGTGCTGCAAACAGTGACATGTGAGCACTACAGTGCTTCATGTTTGTGCACTGTGGTTCATTGCACATGCATGCACTCCTCGCACATGCGTCACGGCTGAATGTGTTCCACTAGTTGCCGTAAAGGCAGCGCCATTTTTCAGCACCTACTCGTTGAACCTCTAAACAGCACAAAATAAAGTGGGGATGGATAATTCTAATATTAATACTGTAATTTTGAGCACCAATTACAGTGTACATAAAAATATCGTCTACATATAGCAAACGGGACGGCTCTATAGTAAAGCATTGAGGCTCTTTCACAAGGTAGTCTGATATAGCAAATCTTTTGCAACTTTTAACTGCAATTTAAAAATATCCTGCTCAAATCTCAAAAAGGGTGCTTGAATTTGTCACTATAATTCCCTTTCATTTGCATCAGGATCTAATTACACATTCTGGCCAGTTAACGGTTGCTTTAAAGCTATTACTGAAGTCTGACTGTAAAATAAAAAATCTAAATTTAGCACATACAAGAAAATTCGACGACGCAAACCGCCGAGAAGAAAGCGAAAGGAAAGAGCGTCGCTCTTTCTTTTTGCCTTTTCTTCTCGGTGGTTTGCGTCGTCGAATTTTCTTGTAACATGCACCAACTAGCCCAACAACAAGTTTTACTTTAACACATACAGCCTTCAGCAATGAAAAGTACTGGACTCTTGTGAACGGATCGTAGTGAAGACATCGTTTTCTGTAGAACGGCCAACTTGTTTACTAGTGTTGCTGGCACAATTAAAGGGGATGGTGTTATGTCTATTGCTTATTGCTATGATTGCCGATAGAGTTACAGTGAGATTGCATCAAGCTTGCCCTAAGCAAAAGAACTACAGATAGCACACTTGTGCACACAAATTAGAATGAGACATTTTTACATGTAAGCTGCAAATTCCTTGCAGCATATGTGTAAGTGACTAGCCTGCATAAAACCTTGTTAATTATTTATACTAATTCATTTTTTTTAATTCAGGGTTCCCGATTAGCAACAACATTCATAACTTCTTTCTAAAAAATCGGGCACTCTTGATGAAATTTGAGTGGAATGAGCCATATGTATACATCCTCTTGCTGATTGACATGTCATTTTTTAAGGAAAGGATGTATTGAATGTGCTCTTAGGAAATAGGTGTGTAACCTCAGAGGATCTGTTGCATAACAGCATGTGTCAGGTTTTCATAAACTTTTTGGACTGTGGAAATATTAAAATTTATTACGAGGCTTCAATGCTCCAGCTTCAATGTCCCATTAAATTCATGCTTCTCTTCCATTTTTTTTTTAATTCTTGCTTTGTATTTACAACAATTGCACCTGTGCACGCTTTCCTGTTGTAAATGGCGAATCTATTTCTTGGTGCAGGTCGACATCGGAAGTGGTGTCATGGTTGAGGAACTGCAGCTGGACAATTTAGAACGGGGTTGTCCAGGCAATCCTGGCAAATTTGCCCGAGGACTACTACGTATTCTGTTTACCCCCGATGAGCTCAAGGGAAAATCCCTCTTCGGGAGAAAGTGCAACGCGAAAAAGGATCTGGAAGCGAAAGAGGCACTTAACCCTGTCAGGGTCAAGGCGGTGATAGGTAAGTGTGCACTGTTGTTAAAGCAAAGATGTCCTATACTTTTGCGCAGGGTTTGGTGTTAGTTGCCTTTGCCGCACAGATGTATTTGTGGACGGACACACACACACTTTATGTATATATATAGCAGGATTTCAACGCATGCCCTCTGCATTTCAGTCAAGTATTCTACCACGGAGCCACACAGGTGCCCAAAAAGACCCTATACAAGCATATTGTCGGGAAAGAAATAGCATGGTACGAGAGTAAAGTAATAGCTAGGTGTCACTCAATGTGATGTGTATAATGAGTGGGCCGTTTCAAGCATCTCTCCCATTACAAAGGGCTCAGACATAATTATTTATGGTCTTCAGCCACAGCATCAACCAAGTGCATACAATGCTTACAGATTTGTAGGTAGCAGGTACCTCTCTTCTCCACAAAGTGATAAATAATGGCATATTGGCTGCTCCCTGCTTCCTGAAAATGATGAATTATCGTGTAGTGAATACCTTGTAACTGTGCCTGTAGTAGTCGCTTTAGGAAGGCTGCTCTCCATTTTCTTGTTCTGATTGTGCAGCGTGTTCCGTGCAGGACTTTCTTTTTTTTTTGGAACACTCAAGTGGAACTTGCTCATTTCCTTTATATTTGGAATTCCACAAAGTCATTCTTGATCGCTTGTGTTCAATTGGCTTTTCAGTGATGCCCTAAATTAGCTTGCAAGTTTCAATTTCAAATTTTATATTATATATAGTATATGTTGAGTTTTGAGTTGAGTTTATTTACCACGTACAATTGTACAGTGAGTGGCAGGGACAGGGGAAAAAAGCTGTATAAAACAGCTTGACAAACCCCACATCCCCATGTTCACTGTGACAACAAAACGGCAAAAAGCAAAGTAAACCACAAGACAGTTTAAACCAGCAATGCACATGCTTTGCATCGGAACAAAGAAGTTATACAAACTTATACAACCCAGCAGCGCACATGCTATACATCGGAAGAAAGAAGTATACAAAACAGCAAATAATACTACACACATAAACTAATAAAGCATATTTAAAATAGAAGTATTAGAGAGCGTACGGACATTTTCACAATTAATTCCTAATTTATTTAGTGTATTCGGCAAGCAATAATGCAATGCCTCAAAACCATAATTTGTGCGCGGTCTCGGCACATGCCAATGTTCGGAATGTCGGTTTAGGCGCGTCGAAGGATTTAATTGTAAGTTAGCTAAACTACGTATATAGCTGCGACATTTTATGGTATCCGATCTAAAAGAGATTACTAAGGTATATTCGTAGAGCAGGTTTAATTTGATTATTTTATATTTCACGAATATTTGTGAAGTACGGGCATTAAAAGGGAGGTTAACAACATATTGTAACGTACAAGAGCAACTCAGACAAACACGATCCAACACAACTCCATCCTTTTCGTTCTCTTTCACTAGACTCCCCTACACGCGCCAGTCACTTCGTTGGTATGATCCACTACCCAGTCACTTCGTTGGTATGATCCACTACATTCGCCACCCCCTCTCCCCCTGAGTCGGAGCTTGAAGACGAAGACGCGGGAATACAAAAATCACGCGGCACATAAAGTTTCAACTGTCTTGCATGGGCGGGAAAAACACGGTTTCGGCTTTTGGTGCCCAGTTCTGGAATAACTTCCAAGCGGAACGTAACAGGGCCTAGGGCTTTCACCACCCGAAATGGACCCGAAAACCGGGGAATAAACTTCTGGCAGCGCTGTGGAGCACGCTGGGTGCGTCTAACCAGCACTAGGTCTCCCGGTTTGAAAGGGGTGTAATTCTCAAGGGAAGGCGAGCGGAATTTCGCCTGGTGATGCGCTATGGCCAGGTGCGCTCTAAAGCGAGCCTTCCGAAGGAGCTCCGCAGTACTGGTGTCGTCCGGACGGTGGTGCGCCGTTGTGCTCAAACCAAAGAAACTCTCTTGCGGAAGCCTTGGCGTCCTTCCGTAGACAAGTTTGAACGGTGACTCCCGTGTGATTTCCTGCTGTGACGTATTGAGGGCGAAGACAGCTGCGGCAACATATTCGTCCCAGTTGTCATGACTAGGACTCACGTACGACGACAGTATGTCCTTTATGGTACGGTTTGTACGTTCCACCAGACCGTTTGTTTGTGGGTGCTGAAGGGTGGCCGCTGCATGTTGAATTCCATGGTTATTCAATAGGTTTCTGAATGCACGCGACGTGAAGGCCGTGCCGCGGTCGGTGATGAGCAAGCGTGGTGTACCGTGTCGAAAAACGATGCACTCGTTTATGAACGTGAGGACGTGCTGCGCCGAAGAGTTAGGGACGGCCCTGATTTCGGTCCACTTCGTGAGATAGTCCGTGGCAACGATGAGGAACCTGTTGCCGCGCGACGTATGTGGAAACGGGCCCATGTGGTGAAGTCCCACTATCTCAAAAGGCGTTTCCGGAGGCTTGTGTGGAACACTCTTTTTCTGCCTGGTGACGTCACGTAGCACGTAATCTTTTTACGAGCTGGCCGCTGACCAATAATCCCTCGCATACTACCTGAAAGTATTAAGTCCGCCAGGACGACACCTTCGCTATGAATGAAGGAAAGGAGATGATTTTCTAAGGGCACGATTTCTAAGGCCACACTGCGATTGGCGCTGACTAACACTCCTAGGTTTAAATCAACATATATACCCCAAAAAGGGGACGGGAGCATGGCCGCCGCCGTAGCTCAGTGGTAGAGCATCGGACGCGTTATTCGAATGTCGCAGGTTCGGTCCCTGCCGGCGGCAAGTCATCTTTTCGTCCACTTTACTCTCTTCACATTTATGTTCTAAATACTGCAGATAACACCCCTTATACTTTCCTTGGCGTTATTGTCTGTTAGTTCTCATTAATATTGTGTCTAACAAAGATAAACGAGCCCTTAGAAAATCATCTCGTTTCCTACATTGCAATACAAAGATAAAGAGAAACTCTCATGCATTCGGCTCTGCTTCCTTGAAATATCTTGATTGTTTCTTGTGTAATAGAATATAATGTGGCTAAAGGGGTTACACACACCAGGTGGCCCTTCACGCGTGATCGGTGCGGACGGTCACATGGAAACATCATTAAAGCTTCAGTGATGCAGTAATTACTAGACGTGCACGACTACTGAAGTTCTTGCGTATGAAAGCCATCTCCTTCTCTTTTTTCAGTCGATGTATTCTTCCTTCCCCGTCCCCCTCCGAATGCTTTCTGGGCGTAACGTAGTTTTGCACTGCCTCCTGTATAGGAGGCATTGCAAGCTTTCTACGCATCACCTGGTTTCGCATTGCCTCCGTGACCGTCATGTGACCATATTTCTCATCACTCGTGTTGTCGCTGCCGACGCGGGACGCCGACGGTCACTTTTCAGGTTTGATGAGGAATCTAAGGCTTTTACCTTAAAATATTCCATCTTGTTACAGCGCGGTAAATAATAGCAATAACCAGCCAAAAGGGCCAAAAAAAAGTGGCGGGAAAGAGCTCTTTCTCCTCTTCCTGGACACATTCGCCGATTTTTCCTACTATTTACCAAGCTGTACTATGGGTGTCGAATGAAGCACAAACAGTGGAGCGTCTTTCCCAAGCATTAGGAACTGTATAGTGCGCGCCGTCCTGTCATCATCATTGACACGCCCGCACACCCGATTAGGCAGCACTGCGCGATTGAAAGCATGAATGTGGCTCACGAGCGGCAAATTACATGAGCGTATCTCTAATCATAATGGTGCGAACTGTACCACGTGCATCACTGCTGCCGTTTCATTCGGTGTCGGTACTACGTGTAACAAGCTTTAATGTGCATCCAACTCGCCTAATCTACGCTAGTTCTCCTCAATAACCTGCTGGTCGATGAAGTTATCAATTTTATTTTGTCGGCAAACGTATTGTGTTGACAGGTCCACATATACAATGGGGAGCTGTGTTTGAATTTTCGTTCAACTCAAGGCCGTTTACACAACGCTAAATTTTATTTATCGCGCGTCACATCCAAAGCAGCGTAGACTCTCTTTAATTCGCTTGGCGGAACGTTCTCGCTATCACGCAAGCTATTTCAACGCCATCCGTCCCAGTGAGTGACGCTACGAACTCGTTGGCATGATCCTGACCGCGATGGCTCTGTGTATAGAGAAGATACGTTAAATGTTAACGATTCTTAATATCCTGTAATGCTAGCAGCCATCTAAAGAACTATCAGTACAAGAAAATACAGCTAGTAGTCGCGGAGCGCCGTGCAACGCGAGTGAACTATAACGATAAAGCTGCTGTTCTAGCCAGAGCCGAGCAGACGACAAAAGCCGTAAGCCCGCCTTTGCGTCACCGGAGCGCCATTCACAGCGCCGCCATCGGTGGCGCACGAGGCGATTGCATATTACGTAATGCTAAGTTGTGTAAGTACGTTCTAAAGCTTGTCGAATATTATGTTTCGATTTTTTTAAAATTTCTACTGCGCGGCTGCGACACCCTATTGTTTAAGCGGCGCTCGTTTTCGATCGGCTGCCTGCTTTTTCGTACGCCATTTTGAGCTCTTGGACTTACTTCTGGCATTTCAGAGATGTACGTTATAGCCCTCCATGAAATATGGCGATGTATAGGAGGAACAATAAGCGTCAACGCAAATTAGGGAGTCAATATACCAACGTGGACCCGCTGTGGAGCACGTGGATGAGAGTCAGCGGGAGACCGAAAACGAGCTACAAAAAAAAAACACCGTGCATCAGCTCGCTCAAAAGGAGACTGTGCCGCTTCAAAGGAAGTCCCGAGCTATGAGCCTGGTGAATTTCAGAGATATTGAATGTTTCTTTATTGCATTGACATTCGGCTCAAATGTGTAAAGTTATCTAAAAAATATTTTCACATGACATTTTGGGGCTGCTTCCGTAGACATGTGTTTGTGTAGACATTCAAACGGAATGATTGAGAACGAGCATAACATTTAGTACTATGGCCAATTGTGTGCAACACAAACCTGCGAAACATCAACTTTATCAGTCTTTTTATCATACCGCACCTTAGCTTAGACATGTGGTGATCACGGAGCTAGGATGCACAGGATGACGTCCTCACTACGTACCTGCCAAGTCGCGTTTCAATCGCACCAACCTTTTTGCAGTTTTGACTGTTGGCACAACATGCATATATTAGCACATTTTTATCTTTATAAATTTTATTTTTTATATATTAGCAATTTCATCATTGTAAAGTTAAAATTTACCTGTGTCCTGAAAGCCAGAACTATAATTATAACTTTCGGACTACAACCGCAAAACTTTTTCGCGAAGGTGGCCACCTACCTTAAAATGTCTGCCGCCACGAAAAAATGTAATTATGAAGTCAGCGTGAAAATATGTCAATTTCCTTATTTCTGAGGGTTTTCGGAGATATTTCTTGAAACACCCTGCATATAACTTTAAATCCATTATACTAAAACACAAAATCTGACGCTGTCACTGTTCCGGATCTATAATTTTTCTGGCATCACATACACCTTGTCAAATATGGCAAGTCCAAGAGTGTTGTTGGTACATCATAGTGTAATCCTACACTATATGTTACAACAACAAGCCCAACGTGCAACTTTGAAAAAGCCTGTTAGTCATAGTGAGGAGAAAATTGAATATGCCCGCTATTTTCCGTTTGCTTCATTGTACAGGCCGACAAACGGCTTTTGAAAGAAAACCACTCGGAAGGCTTACGAGAAGATACCTTCAGGGAAATGATGGACTTGCCAGGTTTCTCAGGGAGCATGCTTTTATTTTACTCCGGCGGTGAGACAACGCTGTGCACGTGCGCTCAAAAAGAAGGCGAAGACGATCAACGAAGAAGACGACAGAGGCAGTGAGTGATGTCTTGTTCAACGTTCGGAGGTTTATCACCTCACTGGCAACGACGGCTTCCGAAAGACAGGCGTTAATCATGGGACTGCTGTCTGATCAATGCACCGGGAGCTACCTCGAGTACTAGAAAGATGGCAAGCCCTCCACGCCTACCTTGGACTACCTCGATCCACTGATCAAGGTGCACCTGCAGCGCGTCACCTTCGAAAACATGGACGTGCTGCTGGAACGACGCGTCAGCCTGGACGCCGAAACCGTGTTCGGCAAGGTGACGGGACGCGGCCGCAGGGGCTACTACTTCGAGCTCAACTCCCTTTTCGGCCGTTTTCTGCGGACGCTCGGCTACAGCTTGCGCCTGAGAGCGACCCGCCTGCGCCTCACGACTCCCGCCGACTCTGCCAAACGCACGCGGACATCCCATATGGTGCTGCTGGTCGAGCTGGCCCACGGCGACCAGTACATCGTGGACGTCATCATGGTGATGTGCGGACTGCACCGGGGACTGCCCGTGGCCGGCGACGCGACGCCCTTCCGCGTTCGCATACGCCATGAACACCTTCGAGGTCGCGGTACCCGCGAGTGACAGCGGCTGGATGGCTTTTTTACGTCGTCGAGCCCTATGACCTCGACTGGCTCGACTTCGGCACGCTCCACTGGTACTCGTCCACTCACCCCGACAGTTTGATGCCACGCCTTCTCTTTGGTCGGTTGCCGATCGCCCCACGGAGGCGGCTGTTGGGTGCGACTTACGAACGACCGCTTCGTGCGCTGGTAGCGGACAGGTGGCGTCGTCGACAGGCGGGTTATGAAAGACGTGAACGATATTCCCGAGATTGTGAGACTATTTCAGGCTAAACCTGAGCACAGCAGACGTAGAGGCGCCGCTGAGGATTCGTTTGCGAGAGCTGCTCGAGGACTTGAGGCTGGGCCAGAACCTCTTTCTGAAGAAACGAGTGTGGCCTGGAGCGTAAATGCAGCGTTCATGTATATGTGATAGAGACGTATACTCCCGGCCTCGGCGGCTGCGTTTTCAATGGAGGCAAAAATGTTTGAGGCCCTTGTACTTAGATTTAGGTGCACGTTAAAGAACCCACGTGGTTGAAATTTCTGGAGCACTCCACTACGGCGTCCCTCATAATCATATGGTAGTTTTGGGACGTTAAACCGCAGGTATTATTGATAGAAAGTTATAGCAATAGCAATTAAGGTTCCTTTCAGATATCAGTAAATGTCATGAATTGTTTGTTTGTTTTTTCATGTACCGTGTATGCTATGCCAGTGTGTCTTTCGTCCGTATGGGCTTGCGCAGCGATCCGCAACCACAAAATGGCTCGCGCACACGCTTTCATTGCATTTCGCATTAAAATTGTTGTTCCTACCAAAAAGCTGCCCGTCAGAACGATGAGAAATTATACTAATTCCAAGACCCAATGCAGCTGTGAGCTTTGGCTAACCTCCTGCAACGCATATATAGCGCATTAGAAATTACAGACGTCGCGCAAGTTTTCTCATTAGTTTCTCAGCCAGCCATTGTCCCCAAACTGGACATGCCACCAAGCATGAGCAACATATAATGTCATAAGCTACATTTACGACTTTCATCTAATATTATAAAAAATGTTTTAGTACAGCGAGCCATAGCCTTCTGGCGACCCGTCTTTTTAGGCCCCAGTAACAAGGACGGTAGTGTTCAGCCTAAGTGCGCATACCGCGACCAGCAAGTAATAGCACCGCCGCAATGTCTTACAGCTACACGAGCAGTTACGCGCCACGGTGGCCTAGTGGTTATGGTGCTCGACTGCTGACGCCAAGGTCGCGGTATCGAAACCCAGCCGTGGCGGCGGCATTTCGATGGAGTCGAAATGCTTAAGGCCCATGTACATAGATTTAAGAGCAAGGTATAGTACACCAGTTGGCCAAATTTTCCGGAGACCTCCCTTTCGGCCTTCCTCATAATCATATCGTGGTTTAGGGACTTCAAACTTCAACAATTATTATATCATTAAATGGGCAGTGACATGCGAAGCGCGTCGAGTATTGCTGCCGCAATCTGTCGCCGTCGCTTGTCGCAAAGGCCGTTTGTAAGCACTGCTGAGAGAAAACTCGGAGGGCGCGTGAGCTTCGCCTTCAAGAGTACAACGCGATGGCGTAATCGGGTCCCGTGTGCATCGACTTCTCAATCGTTAGCCCAGCTTCACTTTTCGGTCTGCACCTCAACCGTGCCGCAAGGAAACTAACGTCTGTGCGCGTAACACTGGCTGTTTCAAACTACCATAGAATGCCTACTGCAAGTACAGTTTCGAAGTAGCCACGCCATAATTATTCCTTTTGTGAA
The DNA here is from genome assembly GCF_013339695.2 of Rhipicephalus sanguineus. NCBI lineage: Eukaryota > Metazoa > Arthropoda > Arachnida > Ixodida > Ixodidae > Rhipicephalus > Rhipicephalus sanguineus. The sequence goes on along the minus strand of NC_051180.1, from coordinate 173,873,046 downwards.
TCAGCGAAGTATGCACTGCGCGTCCGTAAAGCGCCACTCCCAACTTACCAGCTGCACACTTTGTTGATGCTGTTGCTGTTAACAATGATTATTATGCCCAAGCGCATTGTAATAGGTGGGCATTTAAATCATTCACTCGTTGCGCAATCCCCATGTTTTGACGCCTGGTGCGATTCTCCGCTTCTGGCACGCAATATTACATGCCGCAGGAGACTCGTCCCATTGCATGACATTCATACTGTGCTTTTTTTCGAAGCTGTTTGAAGTAAAGGCGTGGCTCTGCGGTAGAAAACATGCATGCCCCTCAGAAGGAGTGGGCTTGATTCTCAGTCGAACCGAATGTTTTAACACAAAAGTGTTTTATGCCGGGGTCGACCAAGACTTCCATGACGTATTTCCGTCACGGAAGTACGTCAGCAAAACGAATTCAATCAGATGGCAAAGAACAAAAACTATAAGAAAAAGTTCCGTTGAGGGGAATCGAACCCATGACCTCTCGGTCCACGACGATGGCTGCCGGACGGTTAGCCCACTGAGCTACCGCCAAACACATTACGGAGCCGACATGAACGCGCCTATTATCTTTCACACTTGCCTCTCACAGTGATCTTGGATGTATGGATGCTATGAGCGTCCCCTTTACAACGGGGCGGTGACATCTGTGCCACCAGGCTGGAAAAAAACAAAAAAAAACGCGCCGTTGCAACGACCGTCCCATTCAGCGCGTTCCCAATACAAGTTTAATTTCGTCAACTCTCTAACACACCGTGAGGTGGCGGTTTTAGCGCAAGCCTCGCTCATAGCATCCATTTATATAGACAAATAGCTCTCCGACGCTCGCCTGGCTGGCGCACCGCGTTCGCTGCTCGCCCTGTGTGAAGTAACGGCCTGGCTAGAGGGAAGACACGACGCGCGTAGCGTTTCTGTTCGCATTTCACGACGCTTTGAAGGAGTGCATATCGAGCATTAGTATGTGCTTGTTGATGTCATCCTTGCGCAAGATCCACCATATGCGGAGTCCACGTATATGTTCAGAACTTTAGCTACTGCAAGGGTTAAACCATGATCATGGGCGTTTGTCGTCGGTACGGAGACGTGCCACTAGGCGTCAACTTGAGTCCGATGCGTCCACATCAAGCGGTGCTATATCTCCCAAACAGCAGACATTGTACAAGCTCTCATATACCAATGCACTGCAAACAATATACTACTTCTGTGATGGCACGTTACACTTTGGTGTTATACCGATTCCAATGACGGAGGGATCAACCAACCATCTTTTTATTATTTGATTGCATCTTTCTTGGTTTTTTTCGCTCACAACCAACGATGCCCGACACCGAAGCTTACACCGGAATATCTGCTGAACGAGCTATTTAACGCTATCGCGTTAACATATTGCATTTCGCTCCGAAAGTGTGCGCACGGCTATTCCTTCTGTTATCGGTTGACTACAAGGAACACATCACAAACCAGGCCGACGTCGCTCTTTGTACTTGCTCTTCGCAGCGACAGCAAGAAATAAATGGCAAGGACAGCCGTCGCGTCACCTGATCTCATGGTGAGTAAAGTGAGTAAAGACACTGCCGATGTTTTCTATAGCTATTATTGAGAAGCGCTGTTGTTTGCAGTTTAAATGGCCCCTGAACAACCTTTGTATATACGAAGAACGAACGCTTTATTCTCTCCTGGCACTTGCCGTCTTTTGTGCATAATTCGTGACGCCACGGTCTTTTCACGTGACGTCATGAGGAAATAAGGTCTCGATTGGTCTATCGAGACCAACTCCCAGCATCTGTTAAACGTCTCAGTACGAGGAAGACACGGCACAGTCATAAACATTCGTTGGCACCAATCTTCACTCGCACAAAAGCGTTTCAGTACACTTTCTTCCCTCGTGCGGTCGCGGATTGGAATTCTTTGCCACAGTCCATATTTGGCTCCGATAATTTTTTAACAAAATCCAGAGTCATGTTTTGAATCTATAGAGTTCTTAGTTCCTACTTATTTTGTTCTCATCACATGCGTGTTTTTGTTTTTGTTTTTTTTTTCCTTCCATTTGATGGCCCTATCTGGAAAATGATTTTCACTCTTTTTATATTGTTGCCTGTGTTCATTTCTGCCTTGTTTGTATAATCACTTTTGCATTGGATATAACGCCCATCCTGCTTGAGCCAATCTATAGACTATGTTACGTAAGGCATATGGGCGCCGCCATCATGGGCTCTTAAACGAATGTTTTCTTATTTTTGTATCCTCTGACGCGAACTTATCAGTCATGACACGCCGAATGCACGAACCCAACAGTTTTCATGTGTATACGCCCACCGTAGTGCTGTCCGCTTAGTTGTTCAAGATGAAGCACGGCAAAGTTAACAGCCCAGCATGGCGACACCGAAACCCGTCACCGACACCCGTCCGGCACCGAAACCCGTCCGTAAAATATTCTATAGGATTGCAGTATTCTGAATAAATATTCGAGGGATATTATTGTGAATTGTCTACTATTCTTTGCCATCAGGGGCGTAGCCAAGGGGGGGGGGGATTGGGGGGTTTCAAACTTCCCCGAAAATTTTCAATTTTGCTTGCGTATATATACACGCACACAAACAAACGGACGCACGAACACACATAAAGTAAGGTTGAACCACCCTCCCCCATCCCCCCGACCAATATATCTGGCTACGCCCCTGTTTGCCATGCATTCGCACGCCCGTTTTATTTTGTCTTGAATGACTATCATGTGCGATCAACTGATTTAACTTCGTTTTGTTCGTTTTCGAGAGCGAAAGTGGAGATAACAGCGTGTTGCCGAAAGAGGCGAAATCATGATGGGCTCAACGCTTAGTGCTGAGTCTGCTGACATTGTCCACGCGTTTTATGAAGAAATCAGTGGCGAGAAGGAGATAGCGCCTGTGGGAAGGTTAGAGGCGAGAAAGAAACCCCTGTCTCTCCTTTAGACGCGGGGTGGTTAGGGGCCCTTTAGAATGTGCGATATTACGCTTGTTTCCTCTATGCCCACTAGATGGCGCCACCATACCTTACGTGTACTTTACGGCATGTTGAAACAGGTCCGCTAGGCTAGTACACTCTGGTGTGAACAATGGCCTCCAGGCACGTTTACTATTGTTTACCGGGTGTTCGAATTTGGAGAACACTCGAGATTTGTCGCGCAATTGTGGTTTCATGTGCAAAATGTCGCGACGCGCTCGCGTTATGTCGCGCGATCGTGGTTTGAGTGTGCCCTTCTGCGAACAGCGTCACCATATGTCGTCGCTTGAATACTGTGTGAATGGAGTTAATTGCCCCGTAACTGAATGCACATGCCATTGCACACCCCCGCCGCGACCACCTACGTTACCGAACATCTCCCACTCGCACATTCTTCGAGAACATGCAGCGAGAACATGCCACGCAGATAACCCGCCACGGTGGTTTAGTGGTTATGGCGCTCTAATCTAATCCTAGCCGTGGCAGATCTAATCCTAGCCGTGGCAGCCGCATTTTCGGCTCCGCCGAAAATACTTGAGTCCTGCGTGCTTAGATTTCTGTCTACGTTAACGAACCTCAGGTGGTCAAAATTTGCGGAGCCCTCCACTGTGGCGTCCCTCACATTCATATCGTGGTTTTGGGAGGTTAAAATCGAACAAGTATTATTAGTGAGAGCATGCAGATATGAATAAGTGCTCGGTGCTCACTTCACCCCAACTAACTCACCATTACTCCAGGTCTGCATAGGCGCACCCCCCCCCCCCTAATCATCTAAAGGGGGCACCAATTCTGCACCATACCTTTCACGTCATGCGCAGGGTTATGGCTACGCATTTTTTTTTTACTTAAATGACGACGAAAGACTCCTGATGTTACATTCAAAGGACTGTTTACTTCCCACCTTTGCTACGGAAAGTTGAGGACCAATGAGGGCCTTTATGAGAAGCACGTAATTGCTTCATTTTCATTTTTGCATCCATTGCGGAGCTTTTTTTCTTTCGAACTCAAACAACAAGCGGTGGCGAGGGGGAGAATAGGAGGGGAGGGGGGCTTGAGGTAATGTAACACCCTGCGCACGCCTATGCGCATCTGTATGAAAAAATACGCATTCGCGTTTGCGCGAGAGGCACTGTCAGAGCGCTAGCAGCACTAGTTCCTTTCCTGTGTTAGCGTACACTCTAAGCCAAAAGAGAGCAACGGGGGTTCAGGGGTTCCTCCTTTGAGGGAGCAAGTGCACTGCCACTCCCATTACTCTCCTAAAAGGAGCAACGGCAAGGGGACGAACCGTTGCTCTCCTTTCAGTTGCGCCTTCGGGGGTTGAACGGTTAGTCCCCTATACGCCTAGTGCGCGCCGACGGAAGCGCCATAGGCGGCGAACTCAATCATTGCTCTCGGGAAAGCAAGCGGACGGCCGCCGTGGTTTTCTACGTCGTTGTACGTGTGTTTCCGCGTTGTTCACGTTTTCGTAGTGAAATAAGCAACGTTCGTCGTATGTGTGGTGGCCAAAACTTCGACGGAATGTCGAATAACGATTGCTGTGGAGTGGAGTGCTCAAACACGTACAAAAACGCGCCCGGAACACGGTTTTACTCACCTACCGCAAGGTCTCCTGAGCAAGAGCGACGAAAGCAATGGATCGCCGTTGTTCGTTGGCAAAGACGAGCCGCTTCGTCATTGTGCGGGTTAACACGTCGCTTCTTCTTCTAATGCTTTCGTTCTGTCATGTCGGTGCTCGCTGGGTGCACTCGATCATGTTGACACTGGTAGACGACCAAAGTTATCGGCCTGAGCATGCGTTGGTTCGGTTCGACCGCCGTGCAGGGCACTTCGCTCAAACGTTCTATATTTCAGAAGTGTTGTAGTTCGGGCGACTTGGTCATCCATGAACTTAGCTTGTACTAGCGCGGTACATGTACCGTGCTATTACAAGCTAAGTTCTATATTTATTATTCACAGAAACAGAAATGCAGCAATGGTTGACTTCAGAAAGAACAAGAAGTGATTGAGACGTCACCTTTGTAAACAAAACAGAGCGGACGTTCACCACGAGTTGCACCTCATAGCTGGATCTTGTTACGCTGGTCTGCGCGACGCACCTTTGATATTCACCGGCTTGACGATTCACTCCACGCGGACGTTCGTTCTCCTCCGCAGTCGGTCATCACATGTCTTCTCGGCGACCCTCTTCAAAACTTGTCACTGTCATCTCTTGATACTTAACTCACAGCACTAGATCATCAAACAACACGTCTTCTGCGGTCGAGCGAACGATGCTATCACTAGAACGACATAACTTCATCGCCGACTAACTCCTGACTGACTGACTCTGCCCCCGCGCGCTTGCTGCGCTTGCGTTGCCTGTATCGGCTCGCGCCTGGGTTCGGGAAGGTGCGTATGATTCGTCTGTGCGTAGCACAGCGAAAGCTAGAAAAAGGGCGAGATCATCTCACCGATTCGTCTGCGGAATCAGACGGCGCCGCTGGCTCGGCTTTGCTTTCTCGAATATCCCGATCTTTCGCGTTAGTTGGCTGTGTCGGTGCCACGTCGGTGGCGTCTTCTGCGGAGAGGGTAAGAGGCGCGCGGGCGAGCTCCCGGCGCCTTTTTATACTTGTTTTTTTCGATGCGCGCGCTCTGTCACGAACCGTCGGCGCCAGGCTTTCATGCCGTCGCTCGAAATCGTCGACGTGCGCTTGGTTAAGCCGTTAAGCGCTCGTTCTTGGCAAAGATTGTGCACAAGTCCACTTTCGTAGAGGCCCGCGCCTTTCCTGCAGCTGCCAGTGCAGAATTAGTTGTCTGGCACCCGCACGAAGGGGAAATAGCAGCCGCGAACTTTATTCATCTCCTCACAGCAAGGCTGTGCAAAGCGCTGTCGTCTGCTCGGCTTCCCGCACGTACTGTCGGCGGCGCCCGCTAGGTGGCTTTCAGTGGCGCCTCTATAGGCGGTGCACAACGCGTATCGTTACTTCTTGAGGACCAACTGTTACTCCCGCCATTTGCTCCTTGCTGATGACCCTCAAGGGAGCAACTGATGCTCCTTCCCGTTACTCCTTAGTTTCGTCTTGGGCCAAAAAAAAATATTCTCTTTTGATTGACCTATAGAGCATATTGAGGTTTATACAGGTATTGGTTTAGATATACAAACTATATACAGACATCTCATTCAGAAATAAATTTCAGAAAATTTGCAACAAACACACAGGATTTGAACTCGCGACCACTTAATCGCCATGCGCGTACGATAAACAATACGCTACCACACGCTAGCGCCGTGTGAAAGGAAACGGGGTTACGTAGGTACCGATGGGTCGTTGCACGTTCTCACACGTTAGTGAAATGAGCATAGGCGTGCAGAACCAGTGGTGATGTGAAACATCTGAAAACGTCAAGGTAATGAGTCTCTCGCGAAAACACGGGCCTTGCCAGTGCTCCCTTTTGCGCTAGCTAAAAGACCAACAATTTCTTTTTCTTTCTTTTTTGCCCGGAGGTATGTTTTCTTCTTCTTTATTATAATTATTATTACGAATATCAATATTAATAATATTATTATTTTTTACCGAAGAGTCGCCTACCCTTTGAAAAGACAACACCGCCCGAGCTGATAACGCCCATTTCCTCTGAGATAAAGGCAAAGTCAAACTACCGGACCCGAGTGCGATAGCTGCCCTCCCGCCAAAATCAGCCAGTGACAAGGTAGAGATGAGGGGGGGGGGAGGCAGCGGCGTTAGCTTGCTGTCAGTCTTTCTGCGCATCGCGATATAAGTGTGCGTTGCGTGATCTCTGCTGCAACCCTCGAGTCGGGGCTTTTGCTGCTTTGTACTGGAGACTGCCGTTCAGCATAAAACCGCAAATGTAAAGCCTATCAACTGTGTACTTCTCTCAACCGCTTGTTTGTCGTGAAGTATACACGGAGTCTCCCGAAGCTTCGCATTTTATTGCCACATTCTCAGGCTATATATTTATGCCAAATGTTATATGCAAACATGCCATTTACCTTGCGACGACAGCAGCTTCAGCTGCTGGCGTTCTAGTGCAACCATGCCTTTTATCATGAGCATTTAGCTTCTATTAGGGGCTCTTAGCATTACGCTACCTTGTTACGAGATGCCGGAACGAATCTGCGCATGCGCGGGCCTTTACAGGACGTGAACTACTCGCCGGATTCACTTCACTTCACTTTATTTTCCTTAAAGACCTCGAACTGGAGGTATTACATAAGGGGTGAACTTTACACATTTTCTTTGCAAAATAGTGGCTACTACATTTGTTGAATCACACTAAATTTTAATTTTTCCGAAAGTGATGATGAGCAGGTGGTTTCGACGATATGGCAGGGCCGGCCGTTCCAGTCAGCTGATGATCGACAAAAGAAAGATGCAGAAAAAGTCGTAGTGCGGCTGCGTGGACGAGTAACTTGCAAGTGGTGCCCTGTGCGCAGCGATGTGCGCGGTGGCGGGGCCAAAGTATATGGGGCACGATGAATCGAGCTGTAGAAAAACTTATGAAAAAGGATTAATGAATCAATGGGGCGCCGGGATGATAGCGTGTTTAAACCTGACTGTGCTTTTAGTAATGATATGCTGATGTTATAAGATATGACGATTGAATGAACCTTACTGCGCGATTCTGAATGGCTTCTAGGGTATTGATAAGGCATGCTTGATGAGGTGACCAGATGGGAGAAGCATATTCTAGTTTCGGGAGTACGAGTGACTTATATGCTAGAAGTTTTACGTGACGTGGTGCATGACGCAGATGGCGCTTTAGGAATCCCAGGGTTTGGTTAGCCCAGGCAGTAATGCGTGCTATATGAGGCGACCAGTTTAAGTTATGTCAAAGGGTGACACCAAGGTACTTGAATGTATCCCCTCTTTCTAATGCAGTGTTAGCAATAGTGTAGGGTGTGTATAATGGCTTAAGACGGCGAGTGAAACATATTACCTTTCATTTGTTGGGGTTGAGGGTCATCAACCATTCTTTGCACCAGTCCTGAATTTTGTTGAGGTCTTCTTGCAAAACAGCGTGATCAGCATTGTTAGTGATTGTACGGTAGAGGACACAATCATCTGCGAACATTGGGATTTGAGAGGCAACATGTAGGGCGTTACGTTTACGGCTCTATCTCGCAAATCCACATTCGTTCGCGGCTACTCGCGATACCCGCTTTGCCGAGGCTCCAGCCGCTGAGTAAAAATATGCCGAAATGCGAGCGCCAATTGCGATCACCTTGTTTCAGCCGGATTACCGAGGCTAAAGTCACTAGAGTGACCTAGAAATAGAATACCGGAGTCGCAAAAACGTGAGAAGCCTTGACATAAATACCCCGACAGGCTGGATGATGACGCCATCTAGCGGGAACAAGATGAAGCAGGCAAGCAAAAAATTGCCATTTCAGAAACATCGTGCGTTCTACTTCTGGTGTAAATGCCTTGTCGAGGCGTAATTACGAATGAGTTACGTTTTCAATCAGTTTTTTTGCTTAAAAACACTAGGCCAAAACAAACGTCTCCAAGACTATGGTTGCATGAAGCGTCACAAGATGGTGACACCATCGTCAGAATGCCCGGTATTCTACACCCCTTTGCGTATACCGGGATACTGTACACGCTAAAAACCCCTCGTGATTTTGCCGCAGTGGCGATACAATCTCATATAAATTAAATATAATTTAAATGCCGTTATTGTCCCCATTTTATGGTTTATTCAAACGTAAAGGTATCCGTTTACGTACGGGGAGCTAAAGCTTTTCTAAAACATGTGTTTCGCTAACACAGTAACGTTAAAAAGTATACATACAAGCTAAATGTCTCTATTAGCGTGTGTATCTCTCTGCTGAGTGTACAAAAAGTAGTTTCCTTACGCCAGCCCCCAAGAAAATGTGGCCCATGCATCGACCGATACAGGGTGCGTCCTGCAGGAGTGCAACGGTTGCGCGCCGAGAGCAACCGTTGCCGTTCGTCCTTCTGTCGCTCCCTTCTAACCTAACACTAAACAATTAGTCCGCCACCTTCAGACATGTCAGCCATCTTGTTCCAGTTGGTCTTTTTCGGGAGTAACAGTTGTTCTTTAGCAGGGGCGTAACCAGAAATTTTTTTCGGGGGGGGGGGAGGGGGTTCAACCATATTTTATGTATGTTCGTGCGTGCGTTTGTATGTGCGCATGTATATATACGCAAGCAAAACTGAAAAATTTCAGGGGGGGGGTTGAACCCCCCAACCCCCCTCCCTGGCTACGCCCCTGGTCTTTGTGACTAAAACCCGCAGTTACTCTCATTTTTTTTCATTTCCGTCTTAGAGTGTACCGCGAGCTCGTCCTCTTGACGTGTGCTTTTCGATATACTACGCGGCTATATTCGTTCGCATTCTCTTCTTTCTTCTTCCAATTTCTAACAGCTTGGCTTTCACCATGCAGGGTAGCAAATCGGACTTTTTACAAGAACTTCCACTTGTTCTGTCTTTTTTTTTCGAACAAACAGTGAATCTAAGACTGCATGCTGACTCTATACCGTTTCCACCCGTAAGCGTCACCCTGCAATTTGTATGACTTATCTCAGCACGTGTGCATAAGTTAGGCACTTACGCAATTGCAGCGTAAGCTATTTTTTACGCCCTATTGCCCTTCCTGAAAGCACCAATCCTGCCTGGATGACTAATAACGTGTCTATCTTTTGCTTGCCTTTTTGAAACAGGGTCTTCAGTGTTGCACTGCAGATACGACACACTATCGCTGCCAACTATAACTCCAAGTAAAAGCTAGATCGGTTCTAAAGAAGTCATCTATTTCTTGCTACTCTGCCACTGGTCAGTGTCCAATGGTGGATAGGATGAGTAACCTGCTGCGCTACCATAAGTCGTTGGACGCACGATTCCACACTCGCCTGTTTCTTTGTACTGTCTATTTTATAATTTTTAAACTGTCAATTTCTCTAACATCTCTCTGGATAAAGTTCCGTAGACAGCGTGATATCCGGGTATTTGCCGTTGAAGGTACCTATTAAGGTAAAGGACATGAGTGTCGCGTTGCGCGATCCCTTGAGCAAAACACGGAATGCGAATGACGTGGCACAAGAACACGTGAGCTACGCCACTTATGACGCAATGATGTGACACCATCACGTGCCTTTATCATGACCTCGTGTTGTGATGTCAAAGCTCTTCAATATTAGTGACTTCATCAATTGACATCATGGCTATGGTCAAAGGAGAACCGATACCGCAGATAGTACAGCACCCAGTCAGGGGCAGAAAAATGCAGGGGGGAAGGGGGGGAATGCAATTGATTTACGTCACAGTAATAATATGCGTGTCCCTCATACTTATGCCCGTTGTTCTGCGAGAGGTCTGGTTCTCGATTTTATAACTTCATGCGTTACCAAGTGCGAAGCAGGCCTTCGCCTTCAAGTGCTCCAGAATGTGTAGCATGCTACAGAACTTCTCGTCAAGCTAGACTCCGCGTACGTTAGCGAGAGCACGAGGCACGCGCGCTTGTAAGCTGCGACACAAAGTGGTTGTGTCCAGAAGTGTTATTCTTGCAGAGTAAAGAAAGAAAGGAATAATGGCAGAATGGTTCTCGTTTCCTGAAAGAACAGAAAAGGCATTCACTCAATTTCTTTTCTTTTTCTTGTCTCAAATCCACACAACGCGCAGATAACGCCAGTACATAAGAATAGATCACCAGTTCGGTTTCACAAAGCTTCCATCATAGGGTTTTGACAAGGTCTCGCAAACACATAAACGGGTTGCTACCGTTACGTTAAAATTGAAGCGTTAGAGCGTACTTTGCGTGTGCGTGCTTTCTTTATACAGCACCTGGTCAAGACTCAGTAACTAGCATTAACAGCAAAGTACAACGAGTTCCTTGCAGGCTTTTTTCTAGCAGCCACGTCGGACGGAACTGGCTAGTTTTCACTGTAACGCATCCTTGAAGATTGACGTCGTGGCCGCGAGTGCAGAGTGTCCTGCAGGAGATCGAGCGCTGGGATCTGGTCACTGCCGCAGCGGTCGCAACTCCTGGTACATAAGGCACAATCGAAGTAATGCTTTTCAACAACCACAGGCACGTGCGGACGCGTTTTTGTGTGTGGGTCAGTTCCATGTACTCTTCGCATCTATTGTCTCTTTCACCCTTCTCTTGCCTTTATGTTCATCTTTCTTGCGTGGTTTGGTATAGCCAGCCAGGCGTTTTCTTAATAAAATTATCTTCCTTCTGCCTACTTTCTCTTTCTTACTGTTCCTTCTGGTGAAAAAAGGGGGACCTTTGTTGTATAATTGGGCAGGGCCTACAGTGAGGAGCCCTCCGCATTCGAAGCGGAATGCACCGGTTTTTCTCATGTGGACAGAGGTACCCCACCTTCTTGTGATGTTTCACGGGACTATAAGGATGTCGGGTTTGGAGTATACGGTAACTGTCTCTTTAGGCGCTTTTAGCTGACCGTATTTCGCCTCCCGCTCCGCTCAGCCAGTCGGTGGTGGCGTCACTGCGCATGCGCCAGACGGTCAGGCGCTGAGCGTGTGACCGGACCGTCGAGCGAGGGATCACGTGACACGAGGAGAAACAACCAAAATGGCAGCCTCTTGTGCCGCGAGTCCGCGCTGCTCGGAAAACAGCGGTTATTCGGCCAACACGCAAAACATGACGGCACTTCAGGATACACGAGGATCTGTGGCTTCTCCGAGAAGTCGTCGCGGCCAATCCCTTTGAATATCCGCGCATGTGGGATCACGTTCTACGAAGCGTCGTTGCAGCGATACATCGAGAGCTGACACTTCGGGCCATGAAGGAGCGTCTCGAGCTGCTTCTTTGGTGCTTCCGTCAACAGGACTCCGCATACCTTCGCAAGTAAGCGATTTCATGTACAATAGTAACAATTTAGCTTTTAACCGCAGCCACTCTCCCGCCTATTCAGAAACGCTCTTTAGTTTGACTTGCCACAGGGCAACGCGCTGAACGCTGCCCCAGGGCACCGCGTTTGAAACGCGTTTGTGCTGCTTGAAAGCGGTGTCTAAGTTCAAGCGCTTCTGAATACGGGGGTAGGCGTCCATACTGCGTGAGCTCATCTAAGCTAACTCATACTTTGCATTGCTAGGTCTGGAACGGAAGAATTTTCACCAACTATAACGCCGGCCTTTCTCTGCTGCACTTAGTGATAGGACTCTGTTATTGCGTTGCATTGCCTTCGTGATTGGTGCACCGATCACAGAGGCAATGCAAATGGACGATGTTATTTGATGAATTCGTAATGTGACGTGATGTAATAGGACAACATAGTGACGCCAGAGAACTTGGCGATGTGTGATGTCATGTGGATGTTCTATTCTTGCGAAAAACTGCTAACGTTGTGTTGTTCTCATAAATGTTTTTCAGTGTTGTAGTGCTGGCTGCATTCTCATGGCTGTCGGTTATGTGAGCATTACGTTTTGCTTCCCATTTCGTGGTGCCTGTTCGTAGCAGTGTTCAGAGAGTCGAAAGCACTCAATCTAAATTTATGGTTTTTGAAGCGCCGTGAGAAAAAGGGGCGAGCAAGTGCGTAGACATTGTTCATTCTCACTTGCTTTTCTCAATGTTTGTCAAACTCAATATCAGCTTAATGCGTTATGCGCAACCTAAATTTTCACACCAGCTCCACACAGGACGAGAAGTATGTTGTACCGGAAGTGATTTCCTCATTGCGAGATTTCATCGCTTATTTGCAATAGTGTTCCGCTGGGTAAGAATTTTTTAAAAATTTCACTGCATTGCCCTCTATTTTGCTACAGAAAACCAGTCACCGGCATCACTCCTCTTGGAAATGACTGGAGATGAGGAACCTGAGCCACCAGTCCAAGGGAGTGGTGACACTGCAGTGCAGGTGGACAACAGACAAGATGAAACCACTGTGCAAGAGCCAGATTATGTCCAGGCATTTGTGCCGCACCGTCACCGTATCTGTACCCTTGTTCACAATAAAGAAAACATCACCTTTGCATCTCCGGGTTCACTCCCACTTTCAGTGATGGCATTGATCGAAGCAAATTAAGTCCAACTTCTGGAGCAGGTAAAACACCGCTTTGGAGCGGAAAATGAGCCTTTTCCAGCATTATTAATCCAATACCTTCGAATGTAAATATTTATTTCTGTAACATAAGCAGCTGCTCAGTTTTTAACGAAATGGAATACCCTTCTACCTGGATGCATGTGCACTTCAGGCAGAGAATGACGGGCCTGCTGTATCTCAGCAGTTAACAAAATGGGTTCAAGAGTTTATAATCGTACTGCTCAGTGTAATTAACTCATTAAGTCACACAAGATGCTGTCGTTAAATAAGAACTGTAGTTGCACGAAGTATTATGCATAGTGCCTCTACTCCGAACAAAGCTACCCTTTGGGCTGTGTGGATTGTATCCGGTATGAGCATTGCAGCCTTCAGTCTACGAGTACTCGCTATACACAAAGGGTACAGGAGAACAAAGCGGAACTTGGGCGGGCACAATGTATACCTAACAACAGCATGAAGACACCATGCACATAAGATTGGATAATTGTAGCTTACATTGCAGTCCAGCGCTAGGCCAAGGTGACAAAAAAATAAAAAGGCTAATGCGTCAAGCACCACCGTAAATCGAAAATAAATCAATTCACTCTGTTTTAAAACAGAATTTTCTTTCTTGCTGCAAGACAAGTACAATTTTTATTTCCATTTTCAACGTACTTGTGACTTTCATGCACAGGTGGCGTCGCGCTTGCCTTGACCGAAAGACGCTTGGCTAAAACCAAAAACGCGCGTTGCGCTCCGGTAACGTTGAGCGTTTGAGCGGAACGGGGAACGGACCGCAGAATCGGTCAGCTAAAAGCGCCTTTTATTGGCGACACGACAACCGAAACACTCACAAATTCGCAAAGACTTTTGTTCGTAAATGTTCTTTTCAAGTTGGGCACTAACTTCGCTTTTCTTGATAGTTCTCTTTTTTAGCAAATACGGGCATTGGCAAACTGAATTTTTCCGCAAGTCCAATTAGCTACCGCGCTTCGCCATTTCAATTTTTCGTTGGAACCTCTTCACTTAAACGAGCTATGCGCTGTTGTTCAGCTATTCATTGATACCGGGATGCAAGCTTTACAGCACGCAAAAGTACTAACTTTCAGCGGGTGTTTCAACGATGCCCGCTAAAAGCGGCAGTCGGAACGCAAAGATAAAGTCTTCAAGTCATGACCAAAAATGGCGGCGTCGGTGGCCTTCTCTCCAACCTGGACGAAGAAACCGGCGGGATCGTTTCTGGCCGTCGTTTGCCTGCATAAACGCCCACATTTTCGGGTAGCGACACTTCCAGCCATTGTTGGTGTTGGCTTAAGAGATCTCCGTGGTGCAGATCTAGTTACTTATTTACGCTAATAACGGAGCTCGTAAAACGTCGTTGCCCCTGGCATACTTGCGCTTCACGCGGTCTCAGCCTACACTGTAAAAATAGTTGGAAATTTACAGATAAAATACATGAAACTTCTGTACCGCGAGAGAAACTTTCTGTGAATGTGCCATGAAGGAAATCTGTTAAAAATAGAAACCGAAATTTCCTGTTATTCGTGACCTTCAGCAAAACAAACGACTCAAAATTGAACCTCCACAGTTTTAAATACTTCAAAGATTACAAATGTTCATGAAATAACATTTCTTGTTATTCTGGTTATTCCCACAATGCTATTTTGATTTATTAATATTCAGAGCCTTTTCTGCTGTTCTACGTTCATGCCTCGCGGGCCCCTACATTTACAAGATGGCTACCGCTCACGTCGAAAAGCGGCTACGCATGGCTGCAGTGTAAAGCGCGGCTACGGCACCGTCCTGCTCCTGCTTTTTGTGCGTCTGTCATTGAAAGGTGAGTGGTTTGCTTCTAACTAGAGTTCCTTACAACAAGAACTCGTTGATATGCCTGCCCGCTTTCGAAATTCGCTCTCGCGTAGTTTCTAATTCTGCTTTGCGTCGGCAGCGCGCGCGACCACAACGTTGCGCGAGAGCCGGAATTGCTTCCATGCTTTGGTAGAAATACTGAAGAGGCCTTGTAAGTGCATGGGTGCTTGTAGGAACGCCTGCTGTTGTACCCCATTTATTTCTTTGCTGTTAGCGGCAGCGTACGTCAAGGTATGCGAATTTGTACTTGGATGGTTGCAGAGCGCATGCTATAGTATACAGCGTTCTCTGCGGGCAACCATTAACGAGGTTTCGCTGTACAGAATGAGAGGTATTTGTTCACCTTACCCGCTTTGTTTCTTTATTACATCAAACCTGTGTATTCTGTGTTTCTGCACCTATTTTTTTCTTGATGCTTGGACCGACTTCCTCTAAAAACTAATGAAGTGCGTATAACTCAACTCATCTAACCGAGCGACGTTACAGAGCATATAACACTTTCTTTTTTTTTATGAAAGTGCGAACGTTTCCTTTTTTGTGTGTTTATCTACGTGTAATAGGTAGCTTTCTCCTGCATAGTGAACATGGCCCTGAGCAGTGATGTTGTGGCTTGGTGTACGGCGTTTAGTGTCTTGTAGTGGTCATTGCATGATAAGTTCTGCTTGGTTGTATAATGCTGTGTATCTTGAACATTGCTGGCGGGAATGTGCGAACGCATAGCTTCTTGGCGTAGTATCATTGATGACCTTCCTTACGAAGCTTTAAGTTCCTGGCGGAAGATAGATAACCTAGGTAAACCTAGTTTACCGAATAGACGTGTGGGGCACATCCACTCGGTAAACTGATACCTCGATTGACTAGCCAATTGGGCCGGGCTTGAAGTGTACGCGCGCTACCTTGCGTCATCGCATTCCGCCTGCGTTGCAGTGGAGCACGTCTTCTCCTCGGTAGGAGAAACTCGGCGCGTTTCGGATTGGCGTGTTCCCTGCTGAAGCTCATGTTAGATACGCGGTTGTTATCCGTGGTTTACACACAATGGCGTGAAGCTGTGAACACCTCTGGAAAGTGGGCTCAAGTGCGCCCGTAGTACAGGCGGTGAATCGTGGCACATATCACACGTGATCTCTCAGTGAGCACCAACGCCGACGCCGCTGTTCTAGCCGTGCGTGAAGGCTTATTGTGGACATCGATCGTGACTACCTTTAAAGAATCCCGGTTTTCGGAGAGGCGCACTTTGTTTTTAGTGGCGTATTGAAGGGCGAATGAATCTTTCGTTGGCTCTCGCCCGTTTTGTTCACCAGTGCTTGGCGGCAGTAGTTATTAGACTTCCATCGTCTAACAAAAGTACCGACACAAATTTTGAATGACGCAACCAAGTGTGTTCGAGATGTGCGTACGAGATGTGTTCGCCGCTGAACGCAAAATTCTTTAGCTCTTTGAGGCGCACGATCTGTCGCGCGTGAGGTTTAGGGCGTCTGAAAAAAAAAAAAAAAAACATGCACACGTTTTGGTCGACAGCTTTAGACGGACGTCCGTTCCATACCTCCGCCCTATCGACATGTAGGCCACAAAAAGAGCAGCTTGGCAGATAACAGCGGCTCCCGAACTGCTCAGACGACTGGCATGTTACGAAATATTCTGTGTGTTTTGCGAGCCATGCTACCGCGACAGATGGGCTTTGCTTATTTGACGGTGTTGTTTTCTGCCAAATGACGCCATGCGAAACAAACTGTAATTACGCTAATATTACCACTGAAAAAATAACATCTACTTCTTTAAGCGCATCACTCCTTGAATGAAGCGAATTGCTCATTAGAAATGTTCTGCGATTTGTAAACATTCACAATATTCTATAGATTTTGAACATATATATTGTGTTGCTCTTTTGCGGAGAAGCAAATTTCATGCTATGTATAGTTTACAGCACGTAATAGGCAGGAATTGGCGTACCAGAGTGGGGGTTCAACCCCCCCCCCCAATTAACTGTTAGATTTAGCATGTGTAAATATGCACGCACGAACATACTACATAAAGAGCGGTTGAACCCCTCCCCCGAAAAGAATTTCGGGGGAGGGGTTGCACTGCAGGCAGTGCAACTCGTCTTCTGGCCCAATGGCTTAGCTCAACTCGAAGGAGTTTTTCAGTAAAAATATAAACCAATTGACCCTCTGCTTTTCATAAAACGAAGGACAGTTTGCTCCATCTCAGGTGCAAGTTTTCCCAGATTGATACAGATCATTGGGCAAATTTTCCCACCAGGTGTCATTTATAAATGAATTCCTGGTAACGAAAAATGTGTAACAGAAATTGCAACTTGGGGACTCGCTAGCCCAAATAATGAAATAGTCGACGCGAAGCAACCGTCATTGCGAACGTCATTGCGCATGCATTGTTGATTCCTTGCGTAAACACTTTCTGCAATGGAGGTTCACTGAGTGCGCCCACGTGCTCTGGTGTTATTCGTCTGCATGCTTAGCCTCACGTCCGTGCATATGCGCATGCCTTTAAAGGCTTTTTGAAGGCATTAGGAATATGTTTCAATTAGGTATAGCATTAAATGTTAAAGATTCATTCTCTCTGAATTGGCAAAAATGTCTGTTACAGTCAGGCATTAGCCTCCTTTCCTTTCTCTTTAGAGCTTTACAGAAGTGCTTACCGTTATAACAGACTTTTCTATTTCTTTCGGTAATTGCAGTTTTTTTATTTATTTCAGCGATGTATGTCTGCAGTCTCTCTGGCACCACCAAGACGACTGTGCCACGTTTCATGAAGTATGCCGCACTGCGCAAAAACATGAACCTATTCTGCATGAAGTGCCCATTGGAACAGCACAGAAAAGTGTTCCGAGAGTTCCTTCTCTGAGCTAGTGCTACGAGATACCAAGGACGAAAATAGGACTGTAGAGAAAACGAAGAGCCCAAAAGGATTTATATGGCTTTGTGTCATGGAAGCCCTAAGGTGTCATAGTGCCCTAAGGTGGTGCTGCATCTCGAGCTACCAGAAGGTAAGAGAATAATTTGACAGTGGCCTGCTCCTCAAATTGTTCGCTGCTTTAATTTACCTTCTATTATTGAGAGAATTTATTTACTTATTTTTATTTTATATCACATCTACAATGTCTGTAGTTCAATAAAAATATTGTATAACTTTTTAATTGTCTTTGTATGCTTGTTTGAACTCCAGGGTACAGGAGTTTTAATGACTACTTATCGCATAATTAACTTCATAACTTTTATTATTGCAGGCAAGTACAAGTGAAGATAACGTCGGAGACGTGCCGTGCTCCCCTTTCATCATTGCAAAAGGTATTGTTATGGATATTTGCAATATATTGCTGAATATTTCTAAACAGGAAATATTTTCTTCCAGGAGAGAACTTTATGACTGTCGGGGTATTTACCATCTGTATTGATACCCATGCTGTGATCGAATCCACCGCATGGTGCCAGGCATTCAAGTTGATGCTCTTTACACACTCCGCCTTTACTATTGAATACAGCAAGGAGGTCAGCCTAACCCTGGTGTTCACACAAAGGTAAAACTTAATATGATTTTTCTGACTTTTTCAACAAGATTCATGCAACAAACTTAGATAAAGCCACATTAGATAGTACAAAAGTAGACAAGTACTGGGGAATTTCCAATATCTGATACTACACTCCCATTTGGCTAAGTCAAAGAGGGATCTGATGGAGGGTATGACTAAATGGAAATGTTCAGCTTAAGTGTAAAACTGTCTACGGGAATCCTGAGCGGTCATGAAAGATTTTAAGTAATAACGTTAGTATATGAAACGGTTGACGTGTGAAGTATTTTTAATCACTGTTTAATGAGGATTTCGAAGGGGCACCAAGTAACACGACAATTTTCGTTATATTAAATAAGAGCTAGCACTTTTTTATGCAGTTCTGCTGCCGGAGCAAGGTGTGTGTCCGGGCTAGTTGGTATACCATAGTTGTGTACACAACGCAGAGAGACACAATAAACGAAGGACCGACGAGGATTGGTGCAATCAAGCGAGAATTCCCTGTAAGCAAAATGGGCACTGATTGCATCAGCAACACGTCTAAAAATTTATTTGGCATCTATAGCTACACACGACTTTTTCATATCTCTAATTGTTTGCAATGGAGAACATGTGCACGCATGCGCTTCAGGATGAGTATGTTCTTTCCCTGATTGTCTGGGGCAATGCCATAAAATCCGTGCTGAAAATTGTGCCCATGGTGTCCCTTCATACACTTTGTCCCGGTCTATCGCGCTACAATGGTTTCAGTGTAATTTTTAGCAGATCTAAATTGTGAAACCCATAGTGCCTACCATGCAATCATGCGTGTGCACTTAAAAAATCGGATAGTTCGGCGTTGTTCTCTGGTCCCAGCAAGCACATCCCTATTGAAAATCGTGGGTTGGTGGATGCTGGAAATCTTGGTGGACATGGTGGAAGCAATAGTGGACAAGGTGGAAAGAATAGTGGATGTGGTGGAAGCTGTGGTGGTCATGATGGCTGTTGATGGCGAGAGTGGAAAAATGGTGGCAGATGGTGGCGGTGGTGGCGAGCTTCTTTTGGTGTTAAGTGGAAAATGCTGGCTGATGGTGGCGAGCAGAACATGTTTTGGTGGATGACTTGGTGAACAAGCTGGATGACGGTGGCAGGATGGAATCATGGTGGATGACCGTGGCATGATGTAAGTGAACGTGACATTATGTGAAGTCGCTGTCAGTTCAAATGTTTTCGTCTTGAATGTGCAGAAATATATGCAGTTCAAAGAAGCCAACACCGATCATTAAGCTTTCCAGCACTATTTTTTTTATTCATGCGGCACCAATAACCGCCACAAGGTTTCTGGAGCACAGCAGCCGTGAATGTTTACATTTTACGCACGTACTTACCAGGTTTACATCCGCGATCTGCTACTGCATTTTGATGTTTACAAGTCTAGAAGTGTCGGTGTGAACAGCGACAGTAACTGTGTTACATCGCCGCGCATTTGCCGAGAAGTAAATCAGTCCTTCCAGCGGGGAGACCAGAAAACAGCTTCCGCTTGATACCGCCACGCTTGAAACGCAACTCTGGCAATTCTTGCACACTCACTTACCTCAGCGGCACTTTAAGGTAATAGTGAAAATGCATGCAAAGCTAAAATCCGCAAACTTTTACCTTCGGCGTGCGTCGAGATAAACCCCACCAAGTATGACTACCACCATCATATTCTACCACCATGATTGCCACCAAAGGTTAGGCATAGCGTAGCGACCGAGTCCGTCTACGTGTTATCGGCGCTTCTGGATTCAGTATACACGATTCCGGTGAGTACGAATGACTTTACAGCACACCTGTGGCATCGGCTAACCTAAATGAAGCATTTTTTCTTGTGTACAGTGTCCGCACAAGAAGCGATGAGCATAGATGCGACGCGCTTCCAGCAAACGCCTCCGGTCACCAACCGCCGCCGGTCGCACTCGCCGGCGCTTCTCTGACACGTATGCGAGACGAGAACACAGACTTGTCAATTCGTACGCCTTACTGAACCAATATGATGGCATATTTTTCCCGCGCACTGCACTTGTTTTGGCCCAGCCGTTATGCAGTTGTAGCTAATGATACAGCGTCAGATCAGTGCGCTGGCACGGCTGTGCTGTAAGTTGCGCGAAAAAAAAAAAACATCACAATACTCAATCAATTATACGCGCGTATTTATCGAATGAGATTAGAGTCGACAGAAAGCCTCTGCACATGTCGCACTTTGGTAAAAGCGAGAAAGGGCTATTAAAACTTCCCAGTAACACCCGGTTGACTATACTCGCGCTCCTCGCTCCACTTGACATATTTCTTTCGAGTTACTTTGTGAATTTTAAAAGAAAGTTAGTGCTGTTGCCATTATCGACGTGCCATTCGTTACCGGCAGCAGTTTGCGTTTGCGTTTAAGGACTACGCAAATTTTAGTAGGATGTGAAGAGCGCGCCTGTCTCCATATGAGACATACAAAGCTGAAGTCAAACGGTGTATTAGTATGTTGACTAGTCATTTTGCAAGTCGCTAGCCAAGTGTCAACTGGGTCTCCATTCGGTTTGGCGCAGCATGTTAGCGTATAGACACTGTGATGTTGAAGTTCCATCTGTTCATGAGTGTTTCGTGGAAATTGTTGCTAAAGTTCGTGAGGTGTATAAGACGACTGACTGTGATGAAGATGTGATAGCTCTGTTTGATGCATTAACGCACATGAAACGGATATGATGTGTGCTTGTTAGATGATCTTGACCTGTATTCAAGAAGGCAATAAAGAAAAAAAAAAGTCAGCGTGGCGTAGTGGTAAGGTACTCGGCTCGGGATCCGCAGGTCGGTCGTTCGATTCCCGGTGGCGGAAGTTTTTTTTTTTTTTTGCATATGGTTTTTTTTTTGTACTAGTGTTTTCTACATCGCCTTCTATACAATTATTTGTGTGTGACGGCTAGGCACGATGGTGCCGACGCTGTAGGGCCGTTTTACGCTCCGTCATTCTCCAGCATCCATCATACGCCAGCATCCAGCATACACCACGTGCCACCATCTTCCAGCACCATAAGCCACCATAATGGTGGATGGTGGAATCCACCATTCCTCATGGTGGATGAATTTTCAATAGGGATGCATTGTTTAATAACACCTTTGTTTTGTTTAATAGCATGGTAGCTTTCTTTCGACTTTGGGCTATGCGTGCACAATGTCACAAATCTCATACAAGGTGGAAGCTGTTGAAGGTGAGGACCTTCAGCGGCACTCCGCAAGTTCACATAAAACTCGCTTGTTACATTCCGACGGACAAACGATCAGTTGCCGACCAATTTTTTCGGCAACAAAATGATCATCACGTGGACGTGGTGGTGTTGCTCGCGGAGGTACGTAATAAGGGATGGGCTGAGAAAACGTTTCGGCTTAATACACGGGGTCTTGGGCCGCGGTCTCATTGTGAACGATGAACCTAATGACAGAAATTGTGGCTTTTACTCTTGTGCAAAACAGGTACTGGATCTGCGCATTCATCAAGAAAAAGAAAATGCATTGATATAATAGTCATTTGTTTATTTTTTCTTGATACTCTCGATAATTGGGCATTCGGTTAATTCAGACGTTTTTTCCGGACCCGTGAGATGCGAATTAATGAGCTTTTATTGTATTTGGGTGAGTGTTTAAAAGCACGTGAACAGGGGCGTAGCCAACGGGGGGGGGGGGGGTTGAGGGGGTTCAACCCCCGCCCGAAATTTTTCAGTTTTGCTTGCGTATATATACACGCACACATACAAACGCACGCACGAACATACATAAAGTATGGTTGAACCCCTCCCCCGAAAAAAATTTCTGGCTACGCCCCTGCACGTGAACCTTGCTCTGTGAGGAGCATTATTTCCTTTAAAGTCCTTACACTGCAATAAATGACATTGCATGAACCTTAAGGCAATTTTATAGAAATGAATCTCCATCTGGATCATGAGGTTATTTTTTTAACTGATTCCACTCACACCTTAAAGTGGCAATGGGAGCGTTTCTTGAGCGCTCTACCAACATAATCAATGTTGTTCTCAGTGTGGTCCATTATGTTCAGCATAGTCATGCAACAGCCTGGTGCACCTAAAAATATCATTATTCGTTTTTAGGGCAGCCGCAGCAGTCAACCCTGACAGAGGGAGCAAGGTCGAGAAGTCAAGGAAGCAGCGCCGCCTCACACCACAAATGACCAACTTAATCAAAGCTCTGCGAGACTATGAATGCTAAGTGTTACAACGAAAAATTTGCAGTGTCATTATGAATATACCGTATTTTCTCGAAAAAACGATGTGCGAAAGTGTGTGTGTGTGGGGGGGGGGGGGTCGGCTTAGATTCGAGTACAATGATTAAGTTTTTTTTTTTTTCTGGCCTTGCGAATTTCGCGGGTCGGCTTATAATAAGGTACGGCCTAGATTCGGGTGAATACGGTATATCTACATAATTTCCAAACCTGTTTGAATCTACGGTGACAACCCAGGCAGCACGCCGCCATTGGACCGATCTTGGCCCAACGTCGGCAAATGACGGCAGCAATATTGGCCCCACGTCGGCAAATCACGCTCGCGCTACTTTCACCCGCATTGGCCCGACGTTGGCTAGCCGCCGCTGGGCCGATGCGGGCTTGCCGGCTTCGGGCCGACGTGGGCTAGCCGCCGTTGGGCCGAGGCGGGCTTGCCGGATTAGGGCCGATGTGGGCTAGCCAGCGTCGGTCCGAGACGGGCCTGCCGTTATTCAGCCGATGATGGCAAGCCGTCATTGGGCCTATGTATGCTAGCCGATGCTGACGTGGTGTCGGCCCCGCCGGCGTGACCGTTTACACCCGTTATTATGTTTTAGCAGTGGTGGCTTACCGTGCGTTAAGTACGGTAGTACTGTACCGTCGTGGTCTGCACCTAGTTTATATGGGGACACCGGCGGTAGTTGCTCGATGCGTAAAGTAACTTGATCAGGCAGGCTGATACACGTGTTATAAAGTAAAATGGCTGCGTGCCGACCACGGCAGCTCGGTATTATTGTGGTTACTGTACTGTAAATCAGCAGCGCTAAAATAGACTATTCGCGGCCCAACGGTATTCATCGACTATCATTGGTGCCATATTCGAAAAATGCTGCCTAATTAGAACGACTGCTCCACTGATGTCTTAGTGTGCGATTAAGACCCACAATTCTGTCGAACCGTGCAAGGCCGAAAACGAAAGTCAATATTGTCTCTAACACAACTACATTGATGAAAGGCCTGCTGCACCAACTACGCATGCGTCTGAGAAATTAAGGAGCAACACATTTGCAAGGTGATAAACAAAATTTATTCACAGGTATGAGCAAACACCAGCAGTTCCGGAATAATTATGCCATAGAGGAATATCTAAACATTTATAGATACCGTAGCCAACATCTAAAACAACCTCACAGCCACCGTATTCCTCAAAAAAAGCAGGACAATCCTAATCGAGAATGGGGTCAGGCGCAAAATCATAGGCGTGAGCAGGGTTCCCCTTCAGAGGGGGGGGGGGCGAAGGTTAATCGCGGCGCCCCCCCCCCTCCCTATTAAGTCAATGTGTTTGTCAGACCTTGCGCCCACCTCTTCTTAGGTGACTACGGGGGCCGGCCGCCCCCCTGCCCCACTGTACGCACGCCTATGCGAAGAGTTACAATCTCATCAACGTTATGCGCGGTACATTCACTATAAATATTGAAGGAACTAGAACGCGCAAAAATAGGAATAAGGATTAACGAAGAATATCTTAGCTACTTGCGTTTTGCGGACGATATCGCGCTTTTCAGTAACGACGGTGCCGAATCACGAAAAAAATTCTGGGGATGTAAACGAAAGCAGCATTAAAGTAGGATTAAAGACGGACCCGAAGAAAAGAAAGCTAATGTTAGGTGGCTTGCCGGAAAAGCGAGATTAAGAGTGGCAACTAGACTAGAAGATTGTGCAACGCGTGAGCTAATTAGAAGCAGAGGAGCACCCCCCCCCCGACCTTTACTAAATTCACCAAAGAACGGTAGGCATTCGCAACACATGACTGGCAATTAAATTAGCGTTATCCTATAAGCGGAAATTGCAATTTTTCAGTGATAACTTAAGGGCCAAAAAGATGGATAAACTGCTGCACGCGACGCGAAAAACATTGCGAGCGGTACCACAAGATCCCATGAACTCTACATCTAAACAAGATGGACACGCACGCATTCCTAATCTAAAGCTAAGATTGTAACAGAAAGGAATCGTGCATAAAAACCACTCACGTGTGCCCGTTGGATCGCTAAAAACACGAGCGAATAAAAATTGCAAGCGCACCATATCAGAATACACAAAACACGATGGTCAATAGAAAATACGCGATAAGAAGAGAACAAAAATCTGATGACACGTAACAGTAGTGAACACGTGGCCTTATATGAGGTGAGCGAGTTCAACATGGAAGCAGGGGACCACTGGTTTCTCGCTGCGGTGATCTCTGCCGAAAACAATGTCGGAATCCTGCCGCGTATCCGTCTCGTGCACGATTTTTACTTTCCACCACACATGTCCACACACCGCACTTCTTGAATTCTGCTGGTCGGAGTGAAAAAAACCTGCTCCCGCAGCTACGATTGTCCCTCCGTCGGGACGGCCACCCTACCCTGCCTGGTCAAGCGAGTTTCGCGACAATGACGCTGAACGAGGGGAAGCGAGGGAGGGGGGGGGGTTAGAGGTTGAAGAAGACGAAAAAATAAAATCGAATTCTCCCTTCTCGAAAGCACGGCTCAGCCTACCACAATGGTGTGCGATCCCCCCAGCATGTCTATGGGCATGTCGTTTGAGAAAGGCGTTCGTCGAATTTTCGATGCATCACTTGTTGCCACATGTCGCTACATGAAAACGTACACCACGATGGAGCCGTATTTTTCATCGTATTTCACGTGCCATAATAATAATTTTATGCGACTGTTTCTGAAAGCACGTGGGAAGCAATCGTTGAGCGAGATTTTTACTTGAAAAAGATATGTATGTCACAAAATGGACGGCAACGAAGTGCAAATACGAACTGACAAACGCGTGGCAAACACGTGTTTGTCAGTTCGTTAAAGTTGGTCAGCGGGCTAGTTGATTTGGAAACATTCAAACGACAAAACGTGTCTTCACTTCGTCCGGTCTTTTTTTGCACCATACCCATTTTTCCCAAGTAATGAACCAACTAGCTCAGCAACACGCCTTGCTGAGCTTTTTACTATTTTCATAAAGTAAAATTATGTGACATCACTGAAGCAAATGCGCTTGTTACGCTTGACCCAAACACGCGCGTGAGTAAATATGTGTAAACACAGAGATCGGAAACTGTCCGTGTAGTATATGAGCGCTCGCGCCACACATTCAGCGGCTGAAATGATATAGCGCTATAAATATGATGACAGGCTCGATTTATGCAGAGAATTAGTATTCACATAAAACTTCTTCCGCTAAAAGCATTCGTGCGGTAATGTTTGGGTGAATTTTGATGCTGGATACATTAGTCGGCCGACCAGTGGCAAACACATTTACAAAACAAAAGTACTTCGAATTCGGCCCATGAAGTTATTGGTATGTGTTATAACGTTTCAACATTTTTTGATAGCGTTGAACAGCTGGTCAACGAAGTGGCCATCTAATTTGAGTCAGTTATTCTTCTAAAGGCCACCTTTTTTGGTAGGAAAGTGACTGTGCTAGTGATAGTTGTTAATCATTGTCATAGCAGAAACTAATAAGAGAATGCAAGCTATTCAGTCGGGCGATACTTCGCGCCCCGAGTCGTACGTGCGGCGATAGCACGGTGCAATATTTGAACTTTGTTATTTGTGCTAGTACAGCAATTCAAGTAGCGGCATTCTGTAGCTTAAGCTACAAATATTCAAGCGCCTAATGCCCTATTGCATTACGATTGTATCCTAGGCGGGCGAGCTGCCGGGCTTCTTCGACGGGCTGAAGGTAGAGCGCAACGTCGAGGTTATTCTCGTCACTGACGGCCGGCAACACGGCGTCCAGCGTCGTTGAGGGGCCTCCGTGAACTACTTTGAACGGCGTGATATGTGCGCCGTCTCTTACACTGCCTTATTAACTTCAGGTGATGTGCGGAAGATATTATGGCGTCCCATGTCATGTGTTCGACGTACAGTACATTGCCAGCATGTCGGCGAGGGTTTCATTTAGCCGCTCGGTGAGGCCATTCGCCTACGGGTGATGTCCGTCGGTGACTTGTGTGGCTCTATTTCAAGATGGTTTGCGTTAGCTCTGCCGTAAAAGCCGTACCTCTGTCGGTGACGAGGACTTTTGGAGCACCGCGACGCAGGAGGACGTTCTCAACAGGGCATGTATAACTGTCTGAAGGGAGACAAGAAAGTTCCAACATCGGCAACCATCGGCTCGGCCGATGTCGGCGGAAGTACGGCTAAAAGGCGGTTAACTCGGCCCACTGTTGCCGGTGAAAGCCATCGGCTAAGCCGATATCGGTGGAAGTGCGGCAGAACGGCGGCAAACTCGGCCCAATGTTGCCGGTGAAAGACGTCGGCTAGGCCGATATCGGCGGAAGGACGGCAGAACGGCAGCAAACTCGGCCCAATGTTGCCGGTGAAAGCCCAACATCGGCTGAAGGGCGGCAAAACAGGCCCAATTTTGCGGGCGAAAGTCAGCGCCTCCGCCGATATCGGCGTCAGGCCGGCAATGCTGGCCCGTGGTTGGGCCGCGCACAGCCGCCATAAAACCAATATCGGCCCGACGTTGTGTGCTGCCTGGGAACATGTACGCAGTTTTCCTTATTTTGATGCTGTTTACATGCAGCATTTCCTGTGCCTAAATAAAGATTTGTTTCTTTTATCATGAAAGGAGAATCTACTGAAACGTGCCTGTTTTTATTGCGTTATTTACTAGAGTGCTGGAGGCAACACCTCGCGGGTGTAGCTCCAAGAAGTTCAAAATGTCCGCTCGGTGCTCGGCTGCTTACCCGAAAGTAGCGGGTGCGACCCCGGCCGCGGCGGTCGCATTTCGACGGAGGCGAAATGGTAGAGGCCCATGTACTGTGCGACGCCAGTGCACGTTAGAAACACCAGATTGTCGAAATTTCCGAAGCTCTCCACTACGATGCGCCTCATAATCATATCGTGGTTTTGGCTTGTAAAACCCCAGATATTATTTTTAAAAATTGGAATATATTTGGATTATGCAAACGCAATATATTGGTATTTTTGCCATTGCATTTGGCTAAACAAAATATTTTTGCGTATCGCTTGTACAAGTGGCATAACTACTTTTTAGTACTTAGGAATGCTTTTCTAAGAAAATATATGTAAGTTCATCTTTGTGCATAAAAAATGTGTTCCAGAATTAAAATGCAGTAATGAAATAGCAGGAGGGCAGTAACAGAAAACACAACCTTTGTGACTCGATATCTGAACTTGTACTTATAGATAACGTTTCTGTAAACAATAACAGGCACTATTAGCGAAATAAGAGCTAAATGAGAACAGAAAACAGTTTTTTTCAGTGTCTGAAAACTTAAACGTGTTTTTAAACATAAAACATCTGTACTGTAAAAGTGAAAGTAACAGTGAAATAACAGAAAGAAGACAAACAGAAAACCAAGTTTTTTCTGTAACAAAAAACTGAACATTCTGTTTATGCAGAAATATTCTGTAAAGTAAAACGGAAAAAATCTCTTAAAACACAGAAAACTTCAAAATAGAAAACATAGCTTTACAGAAATTTTGTGGCAAGAGAGCTGCCAGACAATTTCTGTATTTTTCACAAAATATTTTTTACAGTGAACTAAATGCGCTGTCATGATGACGTGCGCCTCTCCGTAATATTGTGCGCCAATTTCCGACTGGGTCGGTTCTTTTTCTTTTACAGATGTTTCTTTTAGTTATCATCTTTCTCCCTTTATATGTCTAACTAGCCTTGTTCACCCCTGTGGAGTACAGAAAATCTGGCTTTTTTTAGGGGCTAAGCACCTTAAGGCCGAGGCTTGTCCGTATGGCGTCAGTGCGCACGTCACAGAACAGCCAAATATCAAAACATCTGGTTTAAAAATAGGATAATATCAATCATAATTTTGACAAAACAATATAGAACACCTACAAGCACAAACCCTTTGTACTATAGTCGGCGACTTCAACATACACAATATGGACCTTAGGACCTAGCTTTGTCGTCGACTCTCACTGTCCGCTGTCATGGCATACAGAAAACCGTCGCTATAGTCGAAACATATATATGGCCCCGCCACGGTGGTCTAGTGGTTATGGCGCTCGACTGCTGTCCCGAAGGTCGCGGGATCGAATCCCGGCCGCGGCGGCTGCATTTTCGATGGAGGCGAAAATGTTTGAGGCCCGTGTACTTAGATTTAGGTGCACGTTAAAGAACCCCAGGTGGTCGAAATTTCCGGAGCCCTCCACTACGGCGTCTCTCATAATCATATCGTGGTTTTGGGACGTTAAACCCCAGATATTATTATTATTGAAACATATATATGTGCATGTGAATAAAAAAAAGGTTTGCAATAGACGAACATGAATCATAATTGTGACAGAACAATATAAAACACCTACAAGCACAAGCCCTTTATACTAGTCGGCGACTTCAACGTAGATGTTATGGACCTTCGGACCTAGCTTTGTCGTCGACTCTTTATGCCACGCAATGCACATTACATGGGGCAACGCTCGGGTAACGTACGGTTACTCACCCATTCGATACCCAGAGCTTCGCCCACTCGTCATGATTCACTATGTGGAGATGCGTGGTTTTTTTCGTATTTTATTTCATTTACTCCCTTTCTTTTTTTCCCTATCTTCCCCTCCAGCCGACAATGGTCACAGGGCTCCGATGACTCTTCCACGCGGCACCCGCATGACTCATCCCGATTAACAAACCTCAGCACGTAAATATTGTTAAACACTCACTCCGCTTCAGCTGTTCGTATGCTCTACTACACACTCTGGAAATATGGGTAAGGCTTTTATGCGAGGGCGGGCACTATCATCAAGAAGGATCAGCGTGATCTCTGGCAGAAAGAGAAGACTCATGCGTTTTCAGAGCTGCACTGGACCTTGCAATGTGTAGCCTCCTCTTTTTGAAAATATATAGGAGGCAGAGGCGCGGCCAGATGATATTTGGGGGGAGGGGGCCACGATCTCTCGCGTATCCAGGCAATCGCTGAGAAATCCACTCAATACACAGTTGTAACCTGGCTGCAAGGAACGCTGAGATGACCGCAGGGCTTCGCTTCCTCTCTGTTAGGCGTACAGTACATCTCCGTACACGTTTCCTGGACTTCTCTATCAAAGACACGACGGTGGCAGGGATGAGCTCTGAAGCGTTGTTACTGAGATGTTTGCTGGCTGTTATGAGTCGTCAGCCCCGACGCAGACCTCAAATACCACTGACCCGTGCAGTCACCTTTTATAAGTAAGTCAGTATCATGCGAGTGAGGGCAAAAGTATGAATTTAGGCATGCTGGTAAGACATTACTGATCACGTAGCGCAAAATTTGACAGAGGGCAAGAGAAGGGACGAAGACGAGCGCTTCGCACCTTCATGCCCCTTTCTTCTATCTGTCTCTACACATTCTGTTAATCTTTTCCTTCTCCACATCGTTGGATAGCCGACGAGACGCATATACAGTTATCCCTCCTGCCTTTCCTATTGTTCCTTTCTTTCAGGAAAGAAGGAAAAGCTTTGTTTCCAATTGTTACAGCTCGTTTTTTGGGGAAGAAGTTGATATGAGTCAAAAGAAGGAAACAGAATGTGTGAAACCCTGCCCCTTATTTCCCGTTTCACGGTTTGACCACCCGTTTTACTAACTGATGGAGAGGTATCCTTCCCTGGCGTTCAGTTTTGGGGGTACCTATTTCGCTAGAACAGACCTCCTTTCGCTCTTTCCTTTAACTTTCTTTCTCCCTCCCCCTCATCGACGCTGCGCCGGGTTCCCATATGATTTGCAGAAATATGCGTCTTTCGTTTCTTCAAACTCCATTTAATCGATCCTAATCGCACGTTGATGAAGGTATGCGTCACGGAGGCTAACTGCATTCAGGGAATTGTTTTATCACAATTTGTTCGTTGCAAGAGATTAGGATATGTCAAAAGGATAAAATTCTAGATTCATCAACAAATCAGTTGTTATCTATTTTGTCAGTCCAATTCAGTTACGATAACGCTTCAGTGGGAATATATTTGACAAATCATTTGATCCATTCCCTGTCCCCATTATCTACTCCAGTCCTTCCACACATGCGCTGAAGGATGCACAGCACTGATAATTACTCTAGCATCTATTTATCTTTGTATTGCACATGCTGCATATATTTACTATAATGCTTCTCATACGTATCGGGGAATCGGCAGGGAAATAAGAGGGTGGTTAGTCGTTTTGAAATGAAAATGCAAGAAAGGAGGAAAGACGCATTGCAGCGCAGACAACCGCGCATTTCATATCCCCGCGCTGTCACCCGCAGTATGCTGCGCTTGCCTGTAAGTCTGCCATTACACAGGAGATGACGCTAGCAGTAACAGAAAATTAAGATTACTCGTAATCCACACTAGCCCGACCAGGAATCACAACGGGAGAGAGCGATCCCGTTTCATAATGCGCGCTGTCGCAACATATATCCGCCGTGCCATCCCTACCTGTGCAGCTTCCAGCGCACTCGTCGGGGCGAGAGATAGCGCTTGAATAGTGCTACAAATACCTGTAACACTGCTCCTTCCCGACTAGAAATTTAGCCGCAGTCGAATGGTGAGGCAATAATTTCCAACACGGACGTCATACGATGATTGCTTGGAAAGTGGTTAAGAACCCCATTCATAGACGGCACGAGTGTGCTACAAAAACCAGCTTGCACTTCGCATTGGCTGGTTCCGAAGGGACTTGCGTATACAAGTAGACCTTGAACACGTAGAATACCAAAAAAAAGCGCTCGCTAAGCATTGGGGCAAGCAGTGTGAGCGAAGCGAAATTTCAGCAGCAGGACAAGTCCGCTCGCCGTAGACGACGGGGTCTGCATTATGAACGTGGCCTCATACGTCTAATTCTTGGTGTAGTGAGAGGTTCATTTGCTGATGTACGTCAAGTGAACATTTCTTCCCACTGTCCATTTAACATACATTTACAACCACCGCGTTAGCACAGAGGGAAAGGTGTTACATTGCTTTAACAATGTGCTTGATTGGGCTGGTTGGTTCTGCATGGTAGTTTGCTGCCCAGTTATCGCTGATAAACTGGGTACATCCCAGTTTTATCAGCGCCGTGTATGTGTCCTCTTCTCCTCCCGTGTTTAGCGGTGTTTCTATTCGTCGTTACATTGCTACGTACAAAGACGCGCTTGCCTTTCCCAAAAACGGTGGTCCCATCTCGATGGGGACCATAAAGTAAGGACGCCTTTCCTTTACAAACACGATAAAGAAAGCAAGGTTTTTTGTCAAACTTAATTGGCGTCACCCACTATGACATGCTTGGTAATCATGCACACACCGTGATATTGACAAAGAAATTAGCGTAACTAATAATTTAGACAATGAATATAAAAACGACAATGGCAAAGCATGTGTTGTCCTTGGACTGAACAAGTGACGTAACCATCAAAGAGATCTTAACTATACCAAACAGTCAAACTTCGCAATGAAGAGTTTAGTGTTGGGGTACATAGCTTGGAAAATCGATGAAGCCACACAGTAAACCAGTTTACACCCTTAAGGGGGTTTTACCGTGTCTATAACTAACACCCTTACACCCTAAGAAAAGGGTGTTTTCACGCATCAGAACACCCATAACATAGGTTGTGTTCAATGACCTAAACACCCTTATTACTGAAATAAATGTGAAAAATAAGATCTACCAGTCAGGGAACACGCAATTAGATGACATCAGCATAGAAGGTGCACGCACGCGCCAAACCGTACACACAACACAGCGTATTGTAAAATACCACATGGACGGAGCGCTCGCGCTACACAGCCTTACACTGACCATCTAGTATATATAGCCATAGCGTCTTAAGCAGCGGTTCAGTGCCGGTGGAGATATTCCTGTTCCGTGTAAATGAATATTAAACATTAAGAGAATAGGCGTAAATTTATGCTGTCCTTGAGGATAGCCCTAAAAGACATCTTTTAATCTAAACTCGTCTAAGATCCAACGACATTTTAATCAGCGAGTCCCAGTTATCATTTGGCACGCTGTGGTATGGGCCATGGGTGTTTCGATAACCCATAACACCCATAACTCCTAAAGGGTGTTTTAGTTAGAACATCACCGCTTAAAGGCTTTTTGGGGAAGGAAAAGACCCGTACACCCCAATTTTTCCAAATTTTGGTTAGGCAAAAGGGTGTTTTGCTTGCTTGAAACCCCCTTAAGGGTGCAAAGTGGTTTATATGCAGCTTTTAAAGACACGTAAATAAGAAAATAAGTTTTCGTTATCACGAAAAAGCAGTCGGTTTTAGAGAAACGTAATTAGAAGGTGCCATGCCCCGCGTCTTAATGTCCAAGGTTTTCTAAGGCGCATGGGCGTTTCCCTTGTGGTTGTTTGTCACATCTCCAGGGCTCTCACCTCTACGTTATCATGTATGGCGCATCTGCGTCCTGGTTTTCTTACGAGCAGCTGTTATTTTATTAAACTCTTGCTAGTCCCAGCATGTGTGTCGTCAAAACTTTTGTTCTTGTGTGCGTGTCTTTGAAGGCTAGGTTAAATCGATTCGAAATGAAGTAAGATGAGGGGACAATAAGCTGTAAAATAGCAATATGTATCACAATTACATAAAAACTTTAACATCTTTTCTGTCTCTATAATTATTTCATTGAGCAAGCTCAAGTCACACGCAGATTCAGACCGTTGCCTGCCGACCATGACTCACGACATGGATACAATAACGACTCAAAACAGTGCATAGATAAAAGAAAATAACGTTGTTTATTGATGGCTCAAAGTATCAGCTAATTAAACAGTTTTTCTGGGGGCTTTCTGCTTAGTCAGGAGGGGGGAAGGGAGACATGTCACTGGTTTCCGCATATGTTGCTTTGTCGTCCGTCCTCTTATCCAGTTCATATGGTTGCCCGCAGCGTACAATCTTTTGCAGCTGGTCAAACGCTTTGACCTAAATGTCTTCGCTGCGGTAGCCAATCCTCTGCCCGAAGGGATACGGATAGTAATAATGATACTCGAGGTACCTCAGCTGTCCCAGGAACTGGCAGCCTAAGTCTGCGTGCAAGCGGAACACTAGCTCACCCTTCACATGGCTCAGGTCACCAGGCTGAGTGTAAGGTTGGCCAGCTTGAACGGAGAAGAACCGGCAGGACACACGGCGCAGTCCCGGTACCACACGGTCTCGCCGAGTGCTTCACCGTCGCTGAGGGCGCTCTCTGTGAAGTCCTCGATGAGGCTGTTTCGACAGAAGTCGCACACGATGTGGAAGCATGACAGCGGCCACACTTTGGCAGCGACAACCCCGCACATGACGCAGATGTAGTAGCTCTTCATCTCGTTCACAAACGTTATTACTCGCCGTTCCAGAAAGAGAGTTGAATCCCCTGATAATATACGTGTGACCCCTCTGTGGCAGAAAAGAATCCAAAGACCGCAGGACTCCGCTGGCGTTCATCTTCCAATTCGTTGCCTGGTTCCCGGAGTGCTCCTTCGGAGTTGTGGCTGGAGCTTTTCCGGTTGATACCCCTCCTTCGCCTACAAGGTCACAGCGACAACTGGCCCTTTGCGAGCGCCTTTTACACCGGTACGTGACACGAGCCACATTTTCTTCTTTCCCTTCTTTTGTCCCTCTCCTTTTTTGCATTTATCATTCCCTTACTCACATCGCATTCTTGTCAAGCAGGCGCTTTTCATCTACACCCCCGACCCCTGCCTCCCGCAAATCCACCTTTATTTTGCCTTGCTTCCTTCCAGGAAAGAAGCAAACGTTTTGTTGGAAAAGCTCGACAGCTCTGCTTTTCGGGAAGAATTCGGGATGAGTCGGCAAGAAAGCCGCGTCGTGGAACCTTATTGGTTCCAGAAAGCAGCGTGCTTTCTTTATCTCGAACCCATGGACATAGCCAGCAATTGTTTTCGGTGAAAGGGGGAGAGGAGTTTTAAACATAGTTTATTATGTTCGTGCGTCTGTTTAATAATATTATCTAGGGCATAACGTCCCAAAACCATGATATGATTTTTAGAGATGACGTAGTGGGGAGCTCTGGAAATTTCGACCACCTGTGGTTCTTTAACATGCACCTAAATCTAAGTACACGGGTCTCAAACATTTTCGCCTCCACCGAAAATGCAGCCACCGCGGCCGGGATTTGATCCCGCGACGTTCGGGTCAGCAGTCGAGCGCCATAACCCCTACACCACCGTGGCGGGGCGTTCGTGCGTCTGTTTGTATGTGTGTGTGTATACATACAGACGCCAAATTGAAAAATCACTGCGGGAGGAGGGGTTCAACTCCCCTGTATACGCCAGTGCTCGAACTACTGTAATTGTCATTTGACGGCTTGAGGAGGGGGTGAGTTGGACGCGATACTCGCTCATTGATTTGGGGGAAATGGATCACAATCCAACTTTGTTCTTACCAGGATACGTCATGCAGGCTAACTGCATTGGCACATTTCTTTCTGCATTGATCCGTGCATATCAAACCGCTTTGAAATAGTGCACGTTAGCATGAACACAATTAGTCAACGTCCGCGCGGTACCTAAGCCGTATTAAAGAAAATGC
Source organism: Rhipicephalus sanguineus (assembly GCF_013339695.2). Taxonomy (NCBI): domain Eukaryota; kingdom Metazoa; phylum Arthropoda; class Arachnida; order Ixodida; family Ixodidae; genus Rhipicephalus; species Rhipicephalus sanguineus. Next base: position 173,837,931 of record NC_051180.1, on the reverse strand, counting down.
AATTTTTGCATTCTCTCTCGCAATGACCTGAAGATATAAGAGATGCATTTGTCATATCCCTAATCAACGAGACAATTCAGCTAGAAAAATATTAAAGGTTGACTATAGGAAACCTCGAGATAAACACTGTCGCTCAGCTCACGCCAACACGGGGCACGTTGTAACACAGGCAGACGATGCTCGCTGCCCCCAGGAGGTTCAGTGACGCGGTCTGGACATATCCAATGAGATCAGCCGCCTGCGTGAAGTCCTCTTCCAAGACAATGCGCACTGGAAGTGGGCGGTATGAAAAACGCATTTGGCTGATCCGCTGTGATCGGTGGCGATTCGCAGCTTTAAATTCTTGTAATAAATTACAGTTAACGCCCAGAGCTTAAATCAGTCTGTAAATGATTATTAGGACTTGCGCTACCGGCCCAATGTGTTCGTACAAAATCGTCAAAACCGTTCCAGGGTCCCTTTAAAATTACGTCGCGTCTTAAGAAGTAATGTTTTCAATCTGCCGCTTGAAATATTTCATGGCCTGATATGAGTCTCCTGGAGCCCAACGGAATGTTCTTGGAAGCATGATTCCTGAATCACTGTGATTTTTTTTGTTTGCCTATTGTTCTCAAAATTTCTACATTTTCGATTTCTCCCTGCTGAGCGAAGTTTGCTGGAGATTCAGATATCTCGGTGTTCACTTACTCTTCAAGCTAGACTCCGCGGCTGTATTGGGAGAGTTAGGCGCCCGCTTAGTCTATAAGCTATGAAACAATGTAGTTCTATCCAGCATCATTATCCTAGAGTAGCAATATAAATAAAACCATTGAGGCAGAATGGTTTTCATTTTTGGAAAGAAAGAAGAATTCACCCACTTTTCTTTCTTTTTTCTTTTGATTTTTCGTTTATTTGTTTATTTTTTTCTTTTCTTTCAATGTTTTCTTTTTTTATTGTCTCATATCCACACAGCGGCCAGATATGACAGCGGCACATGCAAAGGATATTGCCACTTCGGCCTGACCATATAGCCAGGGTCCATCATTACAGGCTATTTACTACACCTTCCAAACATCAATACAATACATAAAATAATGCATAATAGCACAAGAAAGTGTCGATGCAATGTAATCCTCTAAGGGGACGTTCATCTATGAAAAGCTCAATGTGCGCAATGAGATAAACTGGAAACACCGCGCAATGCACGACGACTGTTTTCTTGCAGCAGTCAAATGGAGAGGAACTCACTGGTGTTCACTATCGTCCAGCGTCTGAATCATCGGACGTGGCTGGAGGAGCTCGAGCGGTGGCATCTCGGTGCTGCCATAGCGGTGGTAAGTAGTAACTAAAGCCCCTCCATCGCTCCGCTTTTGCAGGTAGCGCCATTTATTGTTTCGTCGCCGTCGCCCATTTCCGGTTATGGAGCTCCCGGAAGGAAGTTCTTTGGCTACTCCTTTCCGCTTTTTCCTTCCATCTTGTCTCTGCACACGCGAGAAAGCAAATATTTACTTCACCGTTTCGCAAGCTCGTCCTAAACTGCCTGCCGCCGAGTGGGCTTTCCCTCGGTATTTCTGCGTCGCGAGGGCACGGGCGGGCATGGGGCAGGTGCGTCAACCGGAAAACCAGCAGAAACATCATGGCGGTACTTCGGCTTACGCTGGGCGAGCAAGCGGTGCAAAGGGACAGGGGAAGGACGAGTTGGCGCTACTTAACCTATCCGAGGAGCCGCTCGGAGCATTTCATGCAAGACGGACGTGTCCCGCGATGCCCTGTTCGCCCGTTCAGGACGTACTCGTGCCACTCGCCGTCGACGGCCCGTGACGGTTGCCTCGTCCGCTATGCCGTGCGCCTCTCACCGACCGGGGCTTCACCGCTCCGTCACCGACGTGCATCGTGCCTGTAGCCGATCGTGGCCCCGTCCCTGAACTCTTTTGACCGGCTCCCACCCCATCTTTCCTATCTCTTTCTTCTCCGTCGCTGTGCCCTTCCTTCTATCCTTTTTCTTTCTACTTTTCTTTTTATCCCCATCCCCCGTGTCGCCTTAGGCACAAATTAGCGCCCTTTTCGTTTTCCTCAACAACCACTACCACCACCACCTCGCCGGTGGAAAACGTATGCAGGGGGTTTAGTGGTAACTGTGGGGCCGAAGTGACATCAGTTATAAGAGTGGTGCCTCAGGAACTTGAACTTGTCCGTGAACTTGCACTCAAAACTTGCCTGCAACCAAAACACCAGCTTTTCTTGCACGGGGTCTCGGCTGGCCCGCTCGACGTGCAGGTGGGTATCTTCAAACGCGGTGAAGTCTAAAGGCACAGAACATGAAGGCGGAACAAAGCCGCGCTGTTTCTGTTTCTGAGGTATTGCTCTTCGTGGTCGACAATGGCGTTGTTTCGACAGCCGTCGCGCACGACGTGATGACACGGTATAGTTGCCGCGCCCTGCCGAAAACTCTCCCGCAGAAGACGCAAATGTAGGGGCTGTGTACCGGCTGCAGAAACGTGATCTCTCGCACTTCCAGGAAATCGGAGTGACATCCCCTGAGTACGCAGGGGTAACCCGTTGCAGGGAACGCTCAGATGGCAGTGGGGCCTTGCTTCCGCTCTGTGAGGCGCACATCTTCGTACCGGTTTCCTGGACTGCTCATTCGAAGTTGCGACGAACTCTAAAGCGTCGTTGATGGGAGGCTTTACAGATCAGCTTAATACGATTCGTCAGACCTGAAGCAGTGCTTCTCGAAGACGACTGGCCCGTGCAATCGCCTTTTTTAAAGTCTGTGAGTCTCATGCCAGCGAGAGATTTCTTCATACATTATCTCGCTATCTTCTCTCTGTCTCTACACATTCTGTTGATCCCATATCTTTGGGTAGCCAACTGCCGCTTTTCTAGTTATTAAATGCGACGCATTTCTTATCGAACAACAGGTACTTTGCCGTATCTATCTATCTATCTATCTATCTATCTATCTATCTATCTATCTATCTATCTATCTATCTATCTATCTATCTATCTATCTATCTATCTATCTATCTATCTATCTATCTATCTATCTATCTATCTATCTATCTATCTATCCAGCCCCGCCTTCGTCTGGGTGCTCTTGCGCGATCGTGTCCTTAACCTTGTACAAGTGATACCTCGGTGATACGATCGCAGCTTATACTAATTTCGGGGTGGTACGAATTTTGCGTTGGTCCCGGCCAAGGCCCATTGGCCTGCAATGTAATGCAGTACGGTTGTTGCGAACCGATTTTCACCCATCGACGTTTGATACGAACGTACGCTACCGCCCAGGTAAGAAGTGCTGTCCGCGCTGTCGCGGAATACGCGCCAAGCACGTGCGAGCGCGGGAACGCAAGCATGGGCATGCGCGCCACACCGCCAAATCCTCAGAATCACGGTGTAAGAAAAACACTTTTCTTAAAGGGGTGGTGCCATCAAATTTCGAGGCTAAAGCAATCCTGTTGTGGGTTTCCTCTGTATGCAAGGACACTCCATACGAAGGGTCGGACACAGAAAACGTTTAGAATATGTTTTAATTCACTTCCAAAGTGTACCTAAATGCCCATTCCCCCGATCGAAACCAATCGCTAGCGTGCCAATACTGACGTACATCTCGGTAAGATGGGCAACGAAAGTTGTAGTGACGTCACACCCAATCTGCTGTAGTAACGTGAGTGACCACCGGACCTCCGCCACTTCCGCAACGTACGTACCAGCTGTAGTGAACTAGAATATATTCTAGTTCATTATAGTACCGGCATAGCATCAGTTGCTACATCACTCGCCGAGTTTCGATCGCTTCCTGGCTAAGTGCGTCACAGCCTTGTGTGGTCATTTGACCACCCCTCCTACACTTCTACGTCACTGCACAACCTCGGCGCCCAGAAACCGAAACCGAAAGTTGTCCACATCAAAAGGCGATATTAAATTATTTAGCGAGAATACATGAACCTTGGCGCGTAATCATGATTCCTGGAGCTATAGGAAACGCTTACAGCAAAGAACGCGCAAGCCACAAATTTGGTGGCACCACCCCTTTAAGCTCAGAATAAACCTTCAGAGACGCGTCACGGCCTCCTACATTGTGTGCGCGAATCTTTGAGGATCTTATGTTCCTCTGTGTGCCTTCGCGTTTAGATTACAAAGGACATTAGCGCCATGCTTTCTTTTTTCTATTGCGTCGACGCGGGCTGCCGTCGTTGTACTGTGTTTACACGTGCCTGACTCATGCATCAAACATCTTATGAAAGGTGTACGAAGACCGAAAGAAGGCGAGGACGGTATTGGCGAAGGAGGCAGGCCTCACAACGACAACATGCGCGACCGTTGAGGTCGCACTTGTGCGGGCATGGCCGTAAATTTCCCAAAAAACATCCCCAACACCTCCGCGATAACAAAACCATGACACTGGACCATGGTTCAGTAATTTGTGGCCTTGATCCATCGCGTCAAATCTCTTCTTTTGTTACTTTCGCTTGAAGTACTCCATTGTTATGCAAAAAAAAGCATACTAAAATTTGGAAGGGGCTAGTGCTGTCGCAGGTCACAAAGCACCTGGTTCATTAATTAAATACGTGAGTACGGGCCGTATATTTACGACTGCTGCTACGATTGCCGACATCTAAATATTTAACTGACAATCATTAAGGGTTCTTCCTGACGTTGCTGCGGGCCTGAAAAACAATAAATGAAAATGTAAGCCAGCTTTCTTTTGTCGCATGCTGATTTTCCACGCTTTCTGGTAATACGAATTTCGAATGATACGAATATTTTAGGTGGTCCCGTGAGATTCGTATCACTGAGGTTCCACTCTATATATATACCAAAATTGGCATTTGAGGGCATGAGTGTACGACGAGCACGATTTACAGGTCACGACATGAATAACGTGGATTGCCTGGTGTTTACGTACTGAAACGCTTTCCACCAGTCACGTGTGCCACATACTGGTATTGCACGGGCCGTGGTAAATGGGTATGCGTCACAAATGACTCAAGGTCTATTCAACCCAGAAATTGGAAACCTTAATGCCAAAGCGTGAGGAAGCGCCGTATCGCAAAAATTCAGCTGCCAGCGTCGGGGGCATTGTCTATGAGTAAAAAAAAAAAACCCGATGGCAGCATAGAATAAAAATCACGGCTCGAGCCTGAATCGAGCCCTGGCATTGTGCATGTCAGTCAAATATCCTACCATAAAGACACGGCATTGCTTCAAGCTGTTACGGAAAAAGACCCTACAAAAGCTTCATGTCGGGACAACACCTGTTGTGGTTGCAGTGAACCCTATCCATTATTAAAAGTGCAGACCTATGTCTCTGCAAGCTATGGTCAAGTGTTGCTCGATTCGCAGAGGACCGCTACTTGTGATATGCACATCATCGTCCCGTAGCGTGCATTCCGTATTCACAATCCTGACATTTCTTGTAAAGCGAATGCCGACGTTGCGTCTCACCATAAGCTGCCCTCTGAAAACCACTGAATTCGACGTGCTTGGCAAGCCCTGTATCTGTGCAAATCTACTGAGCTTACACAAAGACGCAGAAACGCTTGGCTTATAGCTAACAATTCGCCACAGGTTGCTACTCGCTGTGTGCTTCGCAATAACTTGATTCCCAGAATGCGTGGGATCTGCCCAGTATTTCTCCCCGATATCTTTTTCTCTTCTTTTCTTGCAGGAAAGAAGGAAAACCTTTGGTCCGAGATGTGACAGCTGGTGTTGGGGAAAGAATGCGAGATGTGTCAGAGGAAGTGAATATGGTGATTGGGAACTCTGCCTCTAATGCAGAAGGTACCAATGTTTATAGCATTGATTCATAGAAGTGGTTCCAGAAATGTTGCGAGGTACTGGGTTCGATTGCCAGTTCCGCTGGGTAACCATCGGTTCTGCTAATGGGTAGAGAGGTATATACCCACCCCCTGGCACTAGGTTTTGAGCGTACTTAGTTCCCGCAAATAAGGGCTCTCCTTTCCCGTCTTTTCTTTGACTCCCGTTCCCCCTTCCCCTCAACGAAGCTGCGCCGGGCTCCCTCATGATTTGCAGGAATATGCGTCTTTCCTTTCTTCATACCACTTTTAATCCGTCATAATCGCACGTTCATGAAGATATACGTCGTGGTGGCTAACTGCATTCACATATTTTGTTTTATTACGAATTACTTCGTTGCAAGCCGACCAGGATTAGGACGTGTTAGAAAAATCTATCCTTAGTTCCATCAACAAAACAGTTATCTCTTTAGGCACTCTAATTGAGTTACAATAACACATCACTGGGACTACATTTTACAATGCCTTCAATTGATTTCTTATCTCCATTTCTACTCGAGTCCTTCCTAATAATTTATCATGCATTTATTCAACTTTGTGCTGTCCAAGCTGCATCTATTTACTATAAAGCCACTCAAGTGTGTTGGTGATTGTTCAGAAAAATATGAGCGTGGTTGTGCGTTTTGGTAAGCACTGCAACCTGCTGCTCGATAGTTCAGTTCGAATTTGCTTCTTCAGATTCTTCCGCACATTTGGAGAGTATGTATACTTGGACGTCGAGAAAAAATCCGCGTTCTAAATAATCCGCGATCGTTTGCAGCCTTCATTCTATCCTTGTTATTGGGCACGCTGAAATTTCACAAGGAAAACAATATGTAAGAATTTCGCGGGGTGAAATATCACACCCTAAGGCTCCCCCTTACGTCACTGACTTTACACTGTCATTAAATATAAGCGCTTAATTAGTCTACACTTACTACATTTTGTTTTGAAACTATATGGTTATTAGATATGATATTCTAGGCTGACAATCACAAGACAAATTGAGCGTAGAAATCAATATGTGGCATTGATGTCATAGATTTTAACGTACGTGTTACTTATATGAGTCGCCTTGGCTGAGTAAAAGGGCCTGATAAATGCGTAGTTGAGTCCTTGGATCTCTAAACACAACGACAGTCCCACACATGACTATGTGGTAGCCACAGAGAGCGTCAAAAGCAATCACGTCACGTAGAGCCATTGCAGGAAATTGAATGCGAATTCGCCTCTCTTTTTCAGCCCGACCATTGGGACGCAATAGGAATCACACCAACAGTGAAGTTTCTATCTCTCCTTTTTACATCATTGTCTATTCTTGCAGTAATGGCACATCCACAATTTTGAACCCACTGTAGAGACCAGCGCGGAACCGAATTCGGAGGCAGCGAGATATTCCTTTCCGTTCCAGACCGATCACTGCTGCCACCAATATCCGTCACCGAGGACTAGTCATCGCGGTTGCAGCATGGTCACCAAAAAAAAAAAAAAAAAGAAAATGCAAGAATGCAGGAAAGAAAGAAAGAATGAAAGAAAGAAAGAAGGAGAGAAAGAAAGAAAGAACGAAAGAGAGAAAGGAAGAAAGAAAGGAAAAACGCATTGCAGCGCAGAAAACCGCTCAGTTCATATCCCCGCGCTGTCACCCGCAGTATGCCGCGCTTGCCTGTAAGTATGGGATTACACTGTCCTGAGATGACGCTAGCAACAACAGAAAACTAAAATTACTCGGTATCCACACTAATTCGACTAGGAATCACAACGGGAGAGACGTCAGCGCGCATTTCATAATGCGCGCTGACGTAACTTCCAGCGCGCTCGTCGAGACGAGAGAAAGCGCTTAAAAGACGCCTGACAGCGAAATCATTGTTTGCAGACTTTTAAAGACGATTGTTGCAGACTTTTAAAGTCTTTCTTGTCTGACTGTCTTCCTGTTTGTCGGCACGTCACTCGATTCAGCCACTCGGCCAAAGTTGAACCACTTGCCCAAGGGCCAGCCATCTTGAACGGCTGACTAGGTTCACACTTGTGTACATTGGCGATCAAAAAACGCCAGGCCTGCGCTGAAACCGCAGCACAGTCACAGCGAAAGCGGGAAGAGCGGCGTTTCTAGAGCCCGTTAAGCTCTCTTGGGGCTACAATACAAGTACACTAGAAAGGTACCCACTACGCCATCAATCACAGTTTTTGTGAAGTTGGGAAGCACCTACTAAGCCATTATTCGTCATTCTACGGAGAAGCGAGGCACCAGCTACACGTCTGTAAGGCATTATGTGCACTTTGTTGACGCGACGACTGATGACGATGAAGAATTATGGCTCAGCCATTTGTAATGGGTTGGAATCTATCAACGGCCCACCAGTTATGTAATTTGCATTGGGTGACGGCCGGTCGCTATTTCTCTCTCCCGTCATGCTGTATACAATATGTTGACGTGGGAGAGAGACGGGGGGGGGGGGGCGAAGAACTTTACTGAGACCCCGAGGAAATGTATCATGCGCTTATGGGCTTCCTTGGTAACCAATATAAGTGCACTTGCGAGGAACCCACTACGCTATAAATCATTGTAATTTTACTGAGACCCCGAGGAAGTGGATCATGCGCTTATGGGCTTCCTTGGCAACCAATACAAGTGCACTTGCGAGGAACCCACTACGCTATCAATCATTGTAATTTTTGAGAAGTAGGGCAGCAGGCACTGTGCCATTTTTCGTCATTCTACGGAGAGCGTTGGTACCTGCTAAACCCATGTAAGGCATTATGCGCACTTTGTTGATGCTGTGACTGATGACGATGAAGAATTATGGCGGAGTCCTTTGTAATGGGTTGGAAGCATTCAACAACCTACTCGTTGCGCAATTCGCATTGTGTGACGCCTGTTTACAGAATTCGCGTTGTGCGACGTTTGGTGCTTATTTTACTCTTCTACCACGCTATATTGCATATGCTAATGTGGTTCCTTCCCGACATGAAGCCTGTATAGGACCTATTTGCAAAGCAGTTTCAAGCACCGGCATGGCTCAGAGGTTGAATACTGGGCTCCCACGCAGAGGGCCCAGGTTCGAACCTCGTTCCATCCTGGAATTTTTTTCTTATTTCGTTTTTTTTTCTTATTTCGAGCGATACTGGTTACGGACACCGGCGGCGGCGGCGGCGGCGGCGGCGGACAACTACGGCGCCAAAAACGGCCGGTGAAATGATCTCATAACAGCTTTCGCTGTAAAAGCAAACATTACGCATATCTGAGGAGCAACATCACTAGGTAAGTATTATGTGGTCTGTTCCTTTAATGGAAAATGCATACGTACGTAATTCTAAAGACCCTATACCTGGCGACAACTTTCTGTGGCAGCACAGCGAAGGCTACGCAACCAAACCACGCACTTTTTTACTCCGCTTCTGTATGTAGTCCGCGAACGCTAGCTTTTGTAGAATACGTAGCATAAAAAAAAAACATAAAAAGAAAAGAAATAGGTATTACGTTCAAGATTGCTTGCGTTGAAAGTAAGAATGATAATCCCGTAAAGGATTAGCGATTTTCGCTCTTTCGAGTTTTCAGGTTTTCTGGTGTCCGTTTCACGTTTTCCGTCCCCACTCAACAACGATGGCGTCGCTCGGCTGCAACAGGTGCACATCGAACCTTGCAAGTGAGCATAAGCGCGTATTCGTTAGGTGATCTGTGTTCATCGACCAGAAAGAAACGAAGACTGCGCTGCGTTGTGAATTATTTTGTTGATCTGCCCATACTATCACCGAGAAAGAAGTGTGCAAGTGATACCACCATCGCAAGTGGGGGTCTCATCGCGATAGCTTCCTTGACAGTGACGACGGGGACCTTCAAGTCTTCAGCAAGAAGAGCCGCGTGAAAGCAAAACTGCGGTTGGAAACAGTACGTAAAATAAGTGGCCCATTTCATCAAAGGCGTTGCATACATGGTCGGTATTTCGGTTGCCTACTATTACTAATACAGTCGCACCGAAGATTGCGTCTAACACCGTGCCCGTCGGCGTCTACGGCGGGAGGTGTTTTGTCGTTTTGAATGAGAGTGATTTACGGTGACAAAATCACCCATGCACAGCTTTGCCTCGGGAACAGACGCGTTCGTGTCTATTATGCGACTGACAGCGTGATTTTCAATTTGCAAAAAAAGCATTCTTGACCACGGGAGTAAGGAACGCGTTTCACCCGTTTGTATAATCACACACATGAGACGCCCGCTCCTGACTGGTCGTGGCCAAGATATCTGCTGCCTTTCGATGCCTTCGCGTCCCCTGACAAAATGACGTGAGCGTCTCCAAATGTAGGAAAACGACGATGTCGACCCTGCGTGCACCGAAATTCAGAAAATGGCTTGTTACCTTTGCGTAAGATTTCCGATTGCGCAGTTACTGCTGGGCCGTGGCTTTCTTTTTTTCTTTGAAAAGTAAAACCGACCGCCTTAATAAAGCTGATTCCTGCGTTCCTTCGCAATGCAAAATATTCTATCGCTTTCCCAAAAAAGAAATGTAAACAATACTAAATGGTGCTCGCTTTGCACGTGGACTTGAACCGCTAGCACATTAGCGTTATATAATTTGATTTGCAGAAGAGCTCAGCAACGATTCCAGGTATTTGTGCTGCATGCTTAAGTATATCAAGTCATGTGGTAGATTTCGACTACATCTGTGAATAAACTATCTGCATAAATTCCCAAATAACATCATGAGCCATGAATACTCGTGTGCAAACGCACATGTTTTATGCGCTCACGAAACCAAAACCGAAATCGCCCGCGAACGGACTACTTGGCGTAGTAACACATGTGCAGAAGCTCCGCCCACGTAGCTTTAGCTGTGCTGCCACAGAAAGTTGTCGCCAGGTATAGTTTCTTAAGCTGCGCTGAAAATGCGACTGCGCTGAAACTTGCCTTCCTCCGTGCCCTCTGCACGAGCTCATTGTTGTGTTTCGGTTCCAGTTCTGTATCGCACTGTACGAATGCCATGGGGCTCCGCTCTGGCACTCCTGCTTTAGCCACGCGACGTGTAAATAAAAGAGTGTGTGGAGAGTACTCGTTGAGTGCGGACGTTTCTTCTGCTTCGGCGCATCGCGCCAAAGCGCGTGTTCGGGCTTGCTGGCGTCCCCGCCGGTCGCGTTGGTCACCGCCGGTCTTCGCCTGCTGCTGCGCCGGGACTACCAGCCCGCAACACAGCACTCATGTTTCCCGACGTATTGCCAGATGGCGTCCATATCTCACGCAGAGCCTCTTCTATAGTCTTTACACGACATTTGCAGCGAAGCACGCAAATATTTTGCTGCAATTTGTAGATTTGTGTCTGGTAATCCCTAAATTGAATCGCAAGTGCTTTAACGTATCGTGCAATTTATCCTAGCACCGTTAATTGAGAACAATTTTGCGTCAATTCGAAACGCCCACTTAAATACCCTAACAAACTAGCACCCCAAAGCTGGGAGAGCGTACAATCACGCGCACTCAAGCTTTGGTGTAATGGAAAGCACAGTTTTGAAATCGGGGCCACGAGCGTGGTAAGGAATGAACCGTAGCGGGTGCTTCCGTATGGTCAATGTCCTTTGAAGGACTCAGGTATTGCTAAGCACATTCATGCACTGCCCCTCCCCCACCTCCTCAAAAAAAAAAAGAAGAATTCATTCCTGGCCGAAGCACCCACAACTACGCTGAGAGCAGCACAACAGAACGAGAGGGTGACGAACTATAGTATTCTCCGGGTGCCAGACGTCGTTTTGTGCCCCGCAAATTTTCTCTGAGGTCGACAATACTCGATCTACACCTGTAACATCACGTTGGGTCTCGGTCTACGTCATACCAGTTGCGATGTCGCGAGCTGCTGCCAACGCAGATGAGCATTCACATTACTGTAAAACCAAATTAAAATATCCTAAAGCTAACGTCCGACACTTATAATCGGTTAAACGGGACCCCGCATACAAGACAACCAAACAAGGCAAACATCTATAGGTGTCAATTTTGGTGTCCGGGGTCCTTTAAGTACACAGGGAAAGGCAAAATTTAAAAAAAGGTAGCCTTTTTTTTCCTTGCCAATTGGCAAGGGTGATCCTTTTGTGCATATTTGCCATATTCGTGCTTTTCTTGAAATGCATTTTTGCGGCTGAAAACCAGTCTTTCCGAAAGCAAGTAGTGAGTCAACAGGCACTAGGACAAGCACCTCGTATGCGCTCCGTGCTTAATTTCCATTTTTATATAAATGAAATAAAAACTTCGTGTACGAAAGACCAAATGCTTGTCTGGAGTCAGCTGTGTATAGTAAATTCCGGTAACTTCAAGGAAGTCCGTAGACGCTGTGCGCCTTTTTATTCGCACTTGTTGTTCGGAACGTGTTTTTCGAACGCTTTTAGCTCCTAGCTTCATGCACCTATTGTCTGTCGGTCCTGTCGATAAGTTGAGATGTCTTCAGGAAGCGTAAATATTGTGGCAACCAATAAATGCGAAAAAATGCCGGCGAATTAATTCCACTTGAAAACGCAAAAAATGCTGGCGACGTACAGAGGTGCTGAAAGCTGAATCAGCAAGGTCTTCACCGTGCAACCTCTCAGCCGTTTTAGCGTCCTTTGACTGTCTTTGTTTAGGCTTCAGAGTCTTAAGGATGGGTACATTGGATGTTGTTCTTTTGTTTAATGATGGCATATCGCACGAGGCGAAATTATGAAATATTTAGGATTGAAGCACGTCCGCAATACAGTCAATGTGCAGGAAAAAATTCACAACAATCTACGGTACCTTGCGTATAGAGCTGCACGACTGCTCACAAAAAAAGCGACGCAAGCAAGACGAGAGGCTCCAAAGTTTATTATTGCCTTAGGCAAGTCAACCACGCTTGTAGCTACTAAATAAAATAGTTGAACAGCGTTTGTGGCAAAATATGTTCACTTTTCAGTTGTTTTGTAACTGTAAACTCGATTATCTCAAAGCTACGTTTTTACTGCTTAAGTACCATTAATGCAAGTGTAAGTACCATGGAAAAGTAAACCCTAATTCTACTGCCCACATAACACCTTGTTCTCGTCCAAGATGTAAAACATGTAAGTACCTTCAAGATGACGTTATAGTTAAAACCACCGGAAGTGATTACGTCCATCATATAAAATCTAGTTTGTCAAAACTTGTCAAAAACGGTACATCAAATTGTCAAAAAGGGTACATTGGCGAAACGGGACAACCTGGTAATTTTAGATTAAACGGGCATCGCGCGGACACGGCGAAGAAGTTACCCAAAGCAGTGGCACAGCATTTTAATGTAGCAGATCACAACTTCGAAGACCTCAAACTTTACATACTTCAGTCAAACTTCCGGTCCCCAAGAGACAGAAAATATACTGTCATACCTTATTCACAAGTTCAATACACTCCACCAGCAGGTATTAACGTTTCTAAGGGGTCTCTTGAATCTATTCGAGACAACGAAAACGAATGAGAGTTAATCCCTTCTTCTAGGCATTTCGAACCTACTATTGTTAAAATGGCACGTGCTCCCATTGCCAATCATTCAGCGAAACGTACATCCTCCCGTCTCCCGCCGCCCGCTTTTTGTTCCTTTTTATTTATCTATTTATTTTTGCGTTCCTTATGACTCACCCAGTCGTCACGGTGGCCTCTCGCCACCCCCCCTCCCCCACCCCTTCTCCCTTCTGGTGGAGAGGGCAAAAAGCATTACACACGATAGCTAAGAAATCAGTTCAAGTCTTGAAGAAGACAACTCCGCTTGTCGAAACGTTGGCTCGAGCACCCACCCCCTGTTTACGGACTTTTTCATTAATTCCTAGGTATGCCAAGATAAAAAGTTGATTCTTTTTTCTTATGTTCTGCAAAATGCATAGAAATGCTCAAGATGAATTGAAATCATGCACTTTACAGTTCTCGTGTTACAAAATTTCAAAGGTGCAAATTAACTCAATATTTAGATCCTAGTGTTAAAAAAATTCTGGAAAATTCTACTACTAGCCCGATTCAAATATATCTCTTTCAGTTAAAAGATGGGAAAATTTCAATTAAAATGATATATGGATTATGTAGATATCCCGTTTAACCAATGAGAAAACGGTACCTCCAAATGGCCAATAATGCATGGGACGTATAAGGCTTGCCCTTCAATTGCTCTTAAGGCGTGCGACAAATATCTTTAACGCCGCTGGTTCCTGACGAGAAAGTTTAGCGGCAATCGAATCGTCAGGCAATAAACTTCAAAACGGACGTCGTTCGATGATGGCTTGGAAAAGTGGTTACTAAACACATTTAAAGAAGGCAAGAGTGTGCTAACAAAAAAAAACGACCCATCCAAACAGACGAGAGGTTCTATATTGTGAACGTGGCATGCTTCTTGGGGTAGTAAGATATTAATTTGCTGATGTACGTCAAATCGACATTTCTTCCTACTGTCCTTAAACACCTGACAGCAAAATTTTTGTTGGTGACTTTCTTACTGTAATTTGTAGCTTTGGGTAAATCGTAAATGATATAGCGTATCGTATAACTAATTCTAGCGTAGTTAATTGTGACCATTTTAGCGTCACTTCAAAACGCCCGCCTATAAACCACAAGAAACTAGCGACCCATGCGGGGGAGCGTCAAAGACCACTTGCACTCAAGCTGTGGTGACCTTGAAAGCGCGGTTTTCAAATCGGGGCCCCGCGCGCGGAAGAGATTGAAAGCATGTGGGTGCCTAGGTATGGGTTAAACCTGTTAAGGGCGTGACCCCTCACGAAAACTACCTCGAGAGGAGCCCGACAACAGAGCGAGAGGGGTGCGGAACAATAGGCCTCCCCGTGTGCCAGTCGTCGTATTGTGCACGTGCTATCCGAAAACCTTCTGTGACGTCAGCAATACTTGCTCTCTCGTGGAACGTCACGCGGGGCCTCCTTGTACGTCATACCAGGATGTCGCAAGGTGTAGCCAACTCAAGGGAGCACTCATGCTTACTTTAAAACCAAATTAAGATATCCTAAAGGCAACGATCGTCGTTTATAATCGGCCAGATGTGACCCCGTATACAGGAAAGTCAAACAACACAAATATCTCGAGGTTTCAATTTTGGTGTCAGGTGTTTTATACATTAACATACACCCGCCGCTTTAGCACAGCGGGAGACGTGTTGCATTGCTACGCACAAGGGCGCGGTTGCCTTTCCCGGAAACGGTGGTTTATCTCGACGTGGGCCATAATGCAGTGACGCCTTTGGTTTAGACGCGCGATAAAGAAAGCAAGGTGGCCAAACTCAATTCGGCGTCACCCTCTATGGCATACTTGATAATCATGCATACACCCTGAAATTGACACAGAAGTTTGCGTAAATAAGAATTAACGAACAATGAATACAAAAACGAATATGGCAAAGTATGTGTTGGCCTTGGACTGAACAAATGACGTATTAATCAAAGAGATGTAAGCCTACTAAAGACTCAAACGTCGCAACGAAGTAAGATGAGAGGACAACACGCTGTAAAATATAAATATAGGCCACAATTACTATAAAATTTTAACCTCTTATCAGTTCCTATCCTTATTTTAGAGCAAGCTCACGTCACACGCAGATTCAGACCGTTGGCGGCCAACCGTGACGATATATTCATGCAATAACGACTCAAGACAATGTATAGACAAAAGAAAAAAAGTGTTGTTTATTGGTAACTCACATTATTAGCAGATTAAACAGAGTTATTCCGGTTCTTGCTTAGTCGGCAGCGGGGGAGGAGTCATAGCACTGCTTTCCGCACATATTGCTTTGACGTCCGTCCTCTTATTCAGTTCATATGGTTGCCGACATCGTACTATCTTTTGCAGGTGGTCGAGCGCTTGGGCCTAAATGTCTTCGCTGCGGTAGCCAATCCTGGGAACGAAGGGGCAATCATTGTAGTAATGGTACTCGAGGTACCTCAGCTGTCCCACAAACCGGCAGCCTGAGTCTGCGTGCAAGCACAACACAAGCTCACACTCCAAGTAGCTGAGGTCCCCAGGCTCAATGTAGAGGTTGTCCAGCTTGAACGGAGCAGAATCGGCAGGACACACGGCGGAGTGGCCGGTCAAGACGGTCTCATCGAGCGCTTCACCGTCTCTGAGAACGCTATCTGTCAAGTTACCGATGAGACTGTTTCGACAAAAGTCGCACACGATGTGGAAGCATGACAGCGGCCACACTTTGGCAGCAACAGCCTCGCAGATGACGCAGACGTAGTAGCTCTTCATCACGCTCACAAACGTGACTACTCGCCGTTCCAGAAAGGGAGAGTTGAATCCCCTGAGCATATACGTGTAACCTCTCCGTGGCAGAAAAGACTCCAAAGACCGCAGGGCTCCGCTGGCGTTCATCTTCCAATTCGCTGCCTGTTTCCCGGATTGCTCTTTCGGATTTGTGGCTGGAGGTTTACCGCTTGATACGCTTCCTTCGTCTACCAGGTCACAGCGACGAGTGGCATGACTGGCCTTTGCGAGTGCGTTTTACACCGGCGCGTGAACACGAGGCACATTTCTTTCTTTCCCTCTTTTTTTCTCTCTCCTTTTTGCATTCATCATTCCCTTACTCAAATCGCATTCTTGCCGAGTAGGCACTTTTCTTGTACACAACCACCCCCTGAATACGCCTGCCACCTTTTTGTTTCCCTCGTTTCCTTCCACGAAAGGAGCAAACCTTTTGTTGGAAAAGAGTGACAGCTCTGCTTTTAGGGAAGAATTCGGGATGAGTCGGCTAGAAAGCCGCGTCGTCCAACTTTATTGGTTGCAGAAATACCGTGCTTTCTTTATCTCGAACCCCTGCACGTAGCCAGAATTTTTTTCGGTGAAGGGGGGGAGGAGTTTTAAACATGGTTTATAATGTTCGTGAGTCTGTTTGTACACATACAGGCGCCAAATTGAAAAAAACATCAGGGGGGCGGGGGTGTGATGCGAACACCCTGGACTACGTCTGTGCTCCAACTACTATTGTCATTTGGCGGATTGAGCAGGGGATGAGTTGGGCGCGATGCTCGCGCATTGGTTTGGGTGAAGTGGGCAAGAAGAAATGCAACTATCATGGCAAGAAGAAATGCAAATTTCTTCTTGCCATGATACGTCATGCAGGCTAACTGCATCGGCACATTTCTTTCAGCATTGATCCGTGCATATCAAGCCGCTTTGAATTAGTGCAAGTTAGCACGAGCACATTTAGTACACGACCGAGCCGTACCAAAGCAGTCCTAAAGAAAATGCAAATTTGGCATTCCTTCTCGCAATGACCTGGGTCGCCTTCCGGTACCAAAATTTGGAAAGTAATTCGCGTTACATTCGAGTAAATCGGTATTGCAGTATTAGTTTTAGGGGCGAAGCTCCTTAAGGCGGCACCCGTTCGTCCCTCGTAGTCGTCGTGGTCGTAGTAGTGAGTAACAAGTCTTACGCTTTGACCTCCAAGGTGGTGCCGGTGGGAGATTTCTCCTGTGCGTTGTTGAACAATAAAAAATTCGCAGCGTGCGCGTTAACTAAAAGCCGAATTCTTCTGTCTCTCATTCCCCATTAGCAGCCATTGGCATGTTCCAGTAGGAAACGTTAGTAGAAGTAGAAGTGTAAGTGTTAGCTAAAAGCCGACTTCTTCTGTCTCTCATTGCCATTAGCAGCCATTGTTTACCTCCAAGGTAGTGCCTGGTGAGATTTCTCCTGTGCGTGATTAAACAATAAAAATTTTGTTCAAAACGCCGTTGATTGATGAAATAAACCAACGAAAGACGCCAGATGTTTTGTAAAAGCAGAACGAAAGAACGCCAGATGTTTTTCTTAAAGTGTAGTAGTAGTAGTTGCATGTAGCCACCTCGCCCGATCGTCAACGGGCGAGGTGGACCGGCAACGGCGCGAGGACCCTGCCGTACGAGAGTTAAATCACACTAAAAGACATACTTTGCGGGCGATACACTCTAGTGAGCTTTCAACTTTTCGTCTTAATGTACATGATAAAGAAATTATTTCTACGAAAAACGCAAGGCACACCTTGAGCAATATGTTTGGTTTTGGGACGCTAAATGGAACCATGAGGCGATGCGAAGCCGGAGCACTTGCACGATCGCGTTCCGTTGGCTTTCGTTGGGCATGCTACCGACCTCGCGTCGTGGAACGCGCGTCCTGTCTTCCCTCTAGCCTTGCCGATCACAAGTGATAATGAAGGGACCACGTAAACCAACAGTACAATAAAAGTTTGATGTTTAATATATACACGATGTTTCACACTCTTTATATTATGTACTGGGCGCATTTCACGGAAGAGTTTCACGGTTTACAGATGATTCCCTCCGTAGCTTCGCCCCACTCATCATCATTCACCCCGTGGATATGCTGTGATTTTTTTTTGTTCGTGTGCGTCAGTACGTGTGCCTACCAGCCTTTCCCAATCGGTATACATCACCGGTGAACCGTAATCTGCAGACGGTAAAAGTCTACCGACGTGTTAACGTTATCTCAACCCCCCCCCCCCCCCCCACATTTAAAGGGACACTAAAGGCAAATATGAAGTCGACGTTGATTGTTGAAATAGCGGTACAGAAACCTCGTAGTGCTGCTGTTGTGCCAAGGAAGTGCTTATTTTGAAATAAAATCACGTTTTTAGTGGTCCGCATCGCGTTAGCGCGCTTCAAATCTCCCGCCTGAAAATACGACTTTCAGACGTCACTGCTGCCGTGCCCAACGTTGCCCGCTTTTACTGCGCGGCCGCCGACACTAGTAGCAGCCGAGCGGAAGTAGCGGGATCCACAGTAGCAACGACGGCGCTGCGGCAAAGACTTGCTCGGATGGGCACATTCAAAGCCTTCACCAAGTTGCGGTTGGTCTCGTAATCCTCAGTTCGAAAGTGCAGTGAGCACACACGCAGAGGTTTTGACTGTTTAGCACACTGGCGCAATGGCATGACACTATATAAGCCACTTCGAGCGTAAGGGTTCATTCCGCGGCACCCAGGGAAAGGACACACCGGTTTCCTTGCTGCAGCACTCGCGTTGTGCACCATTCGGGCATCCGGCAATATCACAAGCATGCGGCATTTTGTCGAACTTTCTGTCAGAGCAACTTTCACGAGCGCGCAAAACACGCACGGCAGTACGCGATCCCGAAACTACCACTGAGACGGGCGAGGCGCAGTTCGGCGAAAACGGAACCTTTGAACCACGCGCGCCGTTCCCAACGCCACGGATGTTTTGTTTTCCATGAATCAAGCGGAAACGAACAAACAGCATTTTATTACGTCTTTTGATGCTCGGAATGTTCTTTTTTTACTGCTGCTAGTTTTATTACTAGTGATTTATTGTAGGCCGACTTCCATACGTCATCGGGATCACTTCGAAAATGTCCCACTCGTGGCGCTCATCATGTGATACATTTAGCTTAATTTCTCGGTAAGTAGGGCACTGCTGTTGATAATATTGCCGTTTTAGAAGTTGTCATACATTGGGCTTTCACTCTGACATAAATTGTTATTTGCCTTTAGTGTCCCTTTAATATTTTCGTTTGCGATGTTATACTTACTTTCCTAAGACGGAAGGATAGCCGGCGCCGCTATGACCACGCCAACATCTCCTATTTATCATTTCCAAAAAAAAAACAGAAAAAAGAACAGCTGTCTAATACCCCTGTCACACGAGGCAACTTAGGTGCACTTTGAGGGAGTTCACTTCGCCGCTAGTGCCATTCGCACGCTGTCACACGGGAACGTTTAGTGACACTCGCTGCAAAGCGCACTTGCCGGCGAGTGCGTTCGCCGAACTCACTTCGCCGAGACGGAGTGTCTAGCCTCGATAGCAGTGGCTCGAAAATAAATAAATTATTATCCGAAGCCGAGTTCATAGCATTTTTGAACTATCCTTTTCTTCATTAGGAATATTTTTATGCATTAAAGCATACTATAATACAAAACACTACTTTGCTATTCTCGTTCTCGGGCAGTTTACAGCCCCGACCGCCAGGAGCATGCCCAGCGCACGCCGTGCAATGGCTGCAGCCGCCGCGTTTGTACGTAAATTTAATTTTAAGGGCTGGTTATAGCTGTAACACAGTATTACTTAAGAAACATTGCCTGAAATAACAAATACCTGTTGTGCTACTTAAGTACCCATCGCCATTACAATCATTTCCAAAGTGCACTTCCCTTTCTCGTGTAGCAGCGCACTGCCAAAGTGCCATTCTGGGGGCGTAAGTGCACTCGCTCAAAATGACACTAATCTTGCCAGTGTGACCGGGGTATAAGCTCGATGCGCGACCATATGCACACCATTTTCGAGGATCTGAGACAAGAAAGAGCGAGAGGAGAAATGATTTGACGTCGCAGAGGGCATTCCTCCAGCTGCTCAGAGGCTGCGACACAAGGCGCCAGTCAGACCGCCAACTTCTATCTCGATTTGCTTTTGGTTACTGCATGGCCTAGGAACAGCCGAATATATACGGCAACAGCCGCTTTTGCTCCATCTCATCTCGGGGTGAGGGCAAAGTACGTCGGGTGCTTTATCGATAACATTTGGATAAGTTGTTCCTGTTGACGTTGTTACGCCTGTAAGGTTACACGTAATTGCAATAGCCTGTCTATTCCAGCCTACCAGGCGGCGCCACTGCATTTTACGCTGGCGACATGGAACGCAATTTTGCCGGCCATGACGTCCTATACAGGGATGTAGACGTCCTATATGTAAACGCACTATACAGGGACATTTTAACCTTGTCGATAAAATTTCGTCGCGCATTCGAGACGATTCTCTGCGCCGCGAAGCGAAAATTTCCCGAATTGCATCCCCGAATCCTTGTCATGAGACGCGCGTCCCTTCCCCTCCCTAACTGAGAGTTTCTTTCCCTCTCTAACTGAGATTTCCTCCCTCTCCCTAACTGAGAGTGGTAGCAAACCGGTATATATACGGTTCAACTCCCTTTGCCTTTGTACCATTCTTTACAGGAGACCGTGAATGCAACGCTCCGCTAGCCCTTTGAGACAGCCAGGCCCGTAGCCAGGAGCTTTTATTTGTGTGGAGCCCACTTGCTGAAAACCTCGCCAATTGGAGAAAAACACCCATGTTCTTTATTTATGTGCAGTAAAACACCTCGCTCCATAAACTTTCAGGGGGGGGGGGGGGGCTAGCCTTCCCCCCGGCTACGGGCCAGGTCACAGCACACATGACACATCCTGCATGAATCACTCTCTATGACACACCGTGCAAGACTAATCGCAGCAAATGTGCAAGTTAGACGTGTGCTCCTTCCCTCAAACCCCCTCCCCCGCCTCCCCATTTAAGGCCTTTAACTTTGACTGCATATCAGTCATGCAGTCAAGTCGGTGGCCATTGTAATTCACTGAACCCTTAAATTACAAAGGCGTGACTCATAAATTATCAGTGTTTTGCTGAACTATTTAAACTGCGCAGGTGTTTCCTGGAGAAGTAAAAATACACGGAGGAGTTGCCGCCAATTTTTGACGACGGCTACTTCTTCTACTTTGTCCTCAGGATAAAAATAAACATTCCATTCCGAAAATTGTGCAAAAACACATTTAAACTATCTCGAAGACAAACTGTACATATCGTTCTTTTTTCGCTGGTCTGAATGTAAAAGAAAATTATTTTTCTTTTTTCCCCCGCTTGACAGTTTTTCAAGATAGACAAAACGACCGGCACTTTTTTTAAACGACGTCCGAAGCGCAATCCCGAAAACGCTAATTTTGTTGCTGTGTTCATCGTTTTATGAATACCTACGCTTTCCATTTCTTTTTTCCCTGTCTGCATTAGGTATCGTTATAATCATCATTGCTTCTTTGTCAACAGATGGACAGTTAGATATGGCTGTATCTTACTGATAACATAGTAGGCCAGTTTGCACCCTTAAAGGTGCCTTACCGTCTCTACAATTCTCTCCTTACACGTTTGGAAAAAAGGTATTTTCACCTATCAAAACACACATACCACGGGGTGTTACCAATGGCCCAACACCCTTATCACGGAAAAACCGTGAACAGTACTCTGCCAGACTGGGAACCATCAATTAAATATAGCATATTGCAATTAAATATAACAGGCGCTCGAGGAAGCTTTTAAAGGCAATGCGTTTTTAAACATTTTAACCGTTTTTAGATATATGGACGATTTTTTAATTGTTTTTAACGAGCAAGGAACTTTAACCACCTGTGATGCCATTCTGGATATGTTTAAACGTCTTGGCAAAGGTCTTTCCTTTACTCATGAGCTTCCACTTGAGAATACCCTGCGTTTTTTGGACCTAAGCACTTCTTTTGGCCATGGTCATGCCTGCTGGCAGTATTTTCCTCGGGCACAGAAGGGTTTGGTGCCATATGATTCTTCCCAGTCAAAGATTGTGAAAAGGGAGTTGCTATGCTCTGTTTAGAGTCGGCTCTCAGGAAGTCGTGCGTTCACAAAATGCAGGATGCATTTGACAATCAGATTTCCCGTCTCAAGACGGCTGGGTTCCCTGACATGATGGTGACGCCAGTGGTGGAAACACTTCTGCAGAAGGTGAAAGGTTCGGGGAGGGAGGCAAGGACGAGGACGACCCCTCTTACCGTAAGACCTGAAGTGGTGCCTTATATACACAAGGTCAGCCACAACCTAAGGAAGGTAGCAGGCAGGTATGGTGTCCCCCTTGTTTTTTCGGCGCCATTCAAGCTGGCGCGGCTCTGCCCCCGTACCTCCAGAGAACCTAAAAGAAGTCTCGGCTGTGGTAAAAACCATGCAAAGCCGTACGCGAAGTGCTCTACAGGAGTCGTGTACGAAATCCCCCTGACGTGCGGCAAGTCCTACATAGGGCAGACGGGGCAGTGCCTAAATTATCGAGCCAGGCAACACGAGCAAAAGGTATACAGAAAGGAGACGCTTTGGCGCACCTGCCTGCGCACTGTAAAGACTACACGTGTGAACCACGGTTTGAAGGGATAAAGATTCTGGGCAGAAGCCAAGATGAAACAGCTCGAGAGCTATTAGAAGCTTACATTATTAGAAAGAAAAGTGATGGTTGTGTCAGTGACATCTCTATCAGATTATTTCAATCGGAAACGTCTTTCTTGGACAGGTGGCTGCCCCACTAGACTGATGAGCGGACGTAACTGTGTCTGCGCATGGCTAAACTCGCTATATAATGCTACGTCTTTCAGTGAATAAAATGAGTTGAAAGTTTACCGCCCGTGTCGTCGTACCTCCCTCTGTCCTTGTCTTTTTTGTGCGGTCAAAATGTCAAACGGTAACAGAATAGGCGTAAATTTATTGTGTGCTTGTAGATAGCTCTTAAAGGGACAGATCTTTACCACTAAACTAGCCTAAGGTCCTACAACTTTTTAATCAGCGAGTCCCAATTTTCACCTGGCACGCTGTCGCATGGACCACGGGTGTTTCGGTATCCCATAGCACCCTTAGCTCCGAAAGGGTGTTGTAGGTAAAACATTTTCCCTTAAAGACAAACTCCGGCGATTTTTCGAGGTCAATGGATCTCAATAAAATTCGCTGGGTACGTTCTTTTTTAAGTTCCCGTTATTTATGCTAAATTACAATGCTTGAGAGATACGCAGATGCATTACAAATGAATGTTATTGATTGTGTCTGACTCTCCCAACCGCGCTTCCCAGAATTATTGGCAGCATTGTGTGCGTGACGTTATTTTTGGCAAAGCGGAAGTGACGGAACCGAGGGGCCACTAGAGCGTCTGCTATGCGCAAGGAAACAATCGTGTGTGTTTGGCCAGCGCTTCGTTGGCTAGGCGTGTGCATTTCAGTTCCTTGCGGTAGTGCGTTCGACGGGTTTGTTTTTTAGCTAGCAATGCCGGTTCACCGCACGGAAAGTGCGGTAATAGCGTACCCGCTGAAGAATGCACATGCGTGAACAATACCGTACGGAAACATTTCCGCTGGGTGCACATGACTGGGCCTATTGGTATTCGGTGAGCTGCGCGCCGTGCGAAAGGTGGCTCGTACTTGTCTCATATTAAATGCCTTCGGCCCTACCAACCCGAAGCTGCACGCCGCTATTGCCAAACTTATGCACTCTTCTCAGAACAATATTAAGAAGCTTTAGTTAGGCCGCAAACTTCTCAGCGATAGCATTTTACCCGATCGCGGCCCCACAAACTTAAACTGCGCCTGGACAGGTGGCGCCATCTGGCAGTGGAATGCACAACCAGGCAAGTAGAGAACTAAACAGGTGCGTTACATTTCATCGAACAGGAATGGCGATTTTAGTTGGCCTCCAGATGCGTCGGAATTGCAGCTGTCATTTTCCGACAGCTTCTGAAGAGCTTGTGCACGTGGCATGGCCAGTCCCACTCAAGATATATTTCCGACGCAGCGCCTGCTCTTCGCCTCTTTCGCAGCTTTCATACTACGGGCTCGCGGGACCGGCATGCCTTGCATGATTTCTGGATTTTGGCGACTTATACGTCACGCGAAGACAGTATGATTGGTTGGGTTTCGGTGTTGTGCTCTTTGCTCATTTAAAATATTCTCCAATTTGCCAATTATTTCTGCTATCGGCCCGTGACAGGAGCGTCTCGGGAGCATAAAAGCACCATTACTTTGAGATGGCCGAAAAAATTGCCGGAGATGATCTTTAAAGGCATTTTGCCCCTCACGCCCTTATTTTTGCATGTTCTGGTTTAGCGAATACGCGTTGGCTTGCTTGAAACCGCTTTAAGTGTCCAAAGTGGTGCAAAGGGAAAAGCAAGCATGGGAAAGTACACCTCGAATACGGGCAAAACATAAGTCACCGGAAACAGTGCGCAGTATGCTTACGCAGAAGTTCACAAATGTACATTTAAATATGCAATCAATAAACGGAACTAAGCAATGATCACTATACATAATGCCCATACTGATATGTCCTTGGGCCAAGCTGCTGTCTCTGACGCACCATGTGGACAGAACTATAAAGGAAGAGCGCAGAAATAACGAAAGAAACTATTTCAAAACTGTTTTAAAAGTGCGAACCACTATTGTGCACTCAATATAAAAGGAGGTTGCCGCTTCTAGTTCAAAAAGCAATGAAGAACAAAAACGACAAATGAAAGTAACAAACAATGCTGCTAGTACTGCTTCCCAATAGTTGAATATGTTTGGTAACGCCGCGTATGCCGACCTCTCAGTTAACAAGGTGAAGCTGTCGATTGGCTGGTAATATTCACCTGATGCCCGTATTCTTATGTTTATATTAGATCACAGTGTTAACTGCTAGAAGGTACATAATCCTCACGGCTTTAAACGGTGGTGAACAATAATATTGCGTCAGAATTACGAGCTCAGTGACCTGAACTATGGAACAGCAGTATCTTTTCCTTTCGTTTGCACTGATTTTTGTCCTGCTCGGTATCAATGGACAAAGTTGACCCGACGAGGAAGCTTATTGAAGCGGTCAATGACTTCCGACACGCTGATATCGACATTTCTGGGGGCGTACAGAAGTGCTTGGCCAACCATGCGTTCGTCAGAGCGTAAGTAATTATTAAGTAACCTCATGCTTGAAAACGTTCTCTCTGCGCTGGCAGTGGTCACTGGAAGGGTGACTGGTATATGGAGTAGCTTGTACACATTCGCATAGAACCTGCCGTCGCAATGAGAGAGGCAATCGGTTCCAGTACCGGGGCGCTGGTTTGCTGCTTTGTTTGCCCACTTTGTCCACCATAGTCGCAGTTCTCCAAAACCAGCCCTCGATTCGACGTCATGCGCAAAAACGGTCAGGAGATTTTCTGCTCCTTTCTCCCGATCATCTTGCATTGATGGTATTGCGGATGGTACAATTAATGAAAAGTCCTTTAGAAGTGCCCTGTGCTTTTCGAACCGTTGGTTTAACTGGGCTAGTACGTGGTCCATGAACGGAATGAACAGGGCTCTGCGAAAATATTCTTCCGCGCTTTCGAATGCATTGCTCCCAAGGTTTTGCTTCCGGACACCGGCTCGACGGCTGGTGATCTCCACATTCAGTTTTTCTGCCAATGCCTGCACTTGTGCAAATATTTTTGAGTATGAAGCATTCGTGTTCTTGCGGTCACTTTCAATTGTCTGCTGTACCACTTCTATGTCGTCAATGGCAGCGCTCATGTCGATACTCCTCGTCTGCAGCTTCTTTGGCAGTGGCAATGTCAGTGCTAATACGTGCTCCGTCACATGCAGGCTTACAAGGAACGCTGGTGAAAAGAGTGCCAACATTAGACTGTTTGCCTGCACTGGACTTTCGCCATTTTCGTTACACTTATTCTCCTTGCTGCGATCAACGGCTCAAAGAGGATCACAAATGAAAGCACTGCATCGTGCTTCTCGGCCCAGCGCATTTCGCATAGTCCCAAAAGGCGCTGCCTTGTAGACTCAGGACAGCTCAAACTTATCATTTTTCGCAAAACGTGTGAGCGGCTAGAAGATCTACGGAAAAAGACTGACGTCGCCTTCAGAGTCCCAAAACAGTTTCGGATGTCTGTGATGGAGCATGCCGCACACACAACTAGATAATTGGAGTGACACGCGCAGTGAGTGCATAGAGTGCGGCTGGATATTTCTCACGAACAGCAGCTTGAACATCACTCGCTTTGCCGGCCATCGAACTTGCACCATCGTAGACTTGACCACAGAGATGCTGCATGTTAATTCCCATTTCTATAAGGAGCCATGTCGGCGAGGGCCCGGCCATTTGGTCGTGAATTGGCACAAAGCCTATAAGAACACTTCTTCGATTCCGTTCGCATCCTTATTAAGGTACCTTGCACAAACAGTAAGCTGCTCGATACCAGCAATATCCGTCGTTTCATCAGCAAGTACGGAGAAGCAGCCTGCAGCGTTTACTTTTGCGACTAGGCTTTCCTTGATGATTGCAGCAGAGATTTCTATAATTTGGTTTTGTACATCTGGACTAAAATATGAGGCCTTATTTGGGCAACTTTCCAAATGCTTTTTTAGTTCTGTGTCGCCACAATCCGCGCGCATGCGAAACAGCGCTCTGAAGTTGCCTGTAATTGTAGAGGAGGCTGTTCTTGAATCCATGGGACCACTGTATGTCCACGGAGAGCCACACCTTGCCGCCCGCAAAAGAGAACTGTCTCAACAAGAGGCTGTAACTTCCTTCGGGCCTCTCTCATTTGAATTTGCCTGCCATGGTCCAGTTGATCAACAACACTGGGCACACATCCTGAGAAGGTTTGAAGAAAACTATCGGCTACCAGATGAGCGTCAGTGTGATATTTAGTAACTTCATGTTCACCGAAGACTTCGAGGGCGTGCTTCCCCTTTTGAAATGGCTTGGATACGAGGGCCTTAGTGCGTGCATGTTGGCTCTTGCGAATCTCACTTCTGCTAAAAAGTACACACGCTCGACAAAACACACCTTCTTGTAGCGCTGAGTAGCTAAGCCATCGGTACCTGTCCAGCCAAGTCACGTAAACCTCCGTTTCTGCTTAAAATCGTTCATAGACTTATATAGCATGCCGGAGGAATCCAAGGAGAAGCTAGCAGTTGATGTTTTGTGTCATCATCCACTTTTCCACTTTTGAGCCATCTGTGTAGAGCCCGATATCAAACTTGCTGCTGCTAACATTTTGAGGGTCAGAAAAAGATAAATAATTAAATAAATGATAATCAGGCTGAAGCCCAATCACGTTCATGAAGATATACATTGTGGTGGCTAACTGCATTCACATATTTTGTTTTATTAAGAATTACTTCGTTGCAAGCCGACCATGATTAGGACGTGTTAGAAGAATCTATCCTTTGTTCCATCAACAAAACAGTTATCTCTTTAGGCACTCTAATTGATTTGCAATAACACCTCAGTAGGTCTATATTTTACAATGCCTTTAAATGATTTCTTAACTCCATTTCTACTCGAGTCTTTCCTAATAATATAGCGTGCATTTATTCAACCTCGTTCTGTCCAAGCTGCACCTATTTACTATAAAGCCACTCAACTGTATTGGTGATTGTTCAGAAAAATATGAGCGTGGTTGTGCGTTTTGGTAAGCACTCCAACCTGCTGCTCGATAGTTCAGTTCGAATTTGCTTCCTCAGATTCTTCCGCACATTTGGAGTGTATGTATGCTTGGACGTCGAGAAAAAATCCGCGTTCTAAATAATCCGCGATCGTTTGCAGCCTTCATTCTATCCTTGTTATTGCCGGGCACGCTGAAATTTCACAATGAAAACAATATGCAAGAATTTCGCGGGGTGAAATATCAACCCCTAATGCTCCCCCTTACGCCACTGACTTTACACTGTCATTAAATATAAGCGCTTAATTAGTCTAAATTTACTACATTTTGTTTTAAAACTATATGGTTATTAGATATGATATTCTAGGCTGACAATCACAAGACAAATTGAACGTAGAAATCAATATGTGGCATTGATGTCATAGATTTTAACGTACGTGTTACTTATATGAGTCGCTTTGGCTGAGTAAAAGAACCTGATAAATGCGTTGTTGAGTCATTGGATCTCTAAACACAACGACAGTCCCACACATGACTATGGTAGCCACAGAGAGCGTCAAAAGCAATCACGTCACGTAGAGCCATTGCAGGAAACAGAATGCGAATTCGCCTGTCTTTTTTAGCCCGACCATTGGGACGCAATAGGAATCACGCCAACAGTGAAGTTTCTATCTCTCCTTTTTACATCATTGTCTATTCTTGCAGTAATGGCACATCCACAATTTTGAACCCACTGTAGAGACCAGCGCGGAACCGAATTCGGAGGCAGCGAGATATTCCTTTCCGTTCCAGACCGATCAGTGCTGCCACCAGTTTCCGTCACCGAGGACTAGTCATCGCGGTTGCAGCATGGTCATCAAAAAACAGAAAAAAAAAGAAAATGCAAGAAAGGAGGAAAGAAAGAAATACAGGAAAAACGCATTGTAGCGCAGACAACCGCGCAGTCATATGCCGGCGCTGTCACCCGCAGTATGCCGCGCTTGCCTGTAAGTATGGGATTACACTGTCCTGAGATGACGCTAGCAATAACAGAAAAATAAAATTACTCGGTATCCACACTAACGCGACCAGGAATCACAACAGGAGAGACGTCAGCGCGCATTTCATCATGCGCGCTGACGTAACTTCCAGCGCGCTCGTCGAGACGAGAGAAAGCGCTTAAAAGACGCCTGACAGCGAAATCATTGTTTGCAGACTTTTAAAGACGATAGTCTTTCTTGTCTGTCAGCCTTCCTGTTTGTCGGCACGTCACTCGATTCAGCCACTCGGCCAAAGTTGAACCACTTGCCCAAGGGCCAGCCATCTTGAACGACTGACTAGGTTCGCACTTGTGTATATTGTCGACCAAAAAGCAAACATTACGCATATCTGAGGCGCAACATCACTAGGTAAGTATTATGTGGTGTGTTCCTTTAATGGAAAATGCATACGTACGTAACTGTAAAGACCCCAGTTTCTTAAGCTGCGCTGAAAATGCGACTGCGCTGAAACTTGCCTTCCTCCGTGCCCTCTGCACGAGCTCATTGTTGTGTTTCGGTTTCGGTTCTGTATTGCACTGTACGAATGCCATGGGGCTTCGCTATGGCATTCCTGTTTTACACAGGTGACGTGTAAATAAAAGAGTGTGTGGAGAGTACTCGCTGAGTGCGGACGTTTCTTCTGCTTCGGCGCATCGCGCCAAACCGCGTGTTCGGGCTGGCTGGCGTCCCCGCCGGTCGCGTTGGTCACCGCCGGTCTTCGCCTGCTGCTGCGCCGGGACTTCCAGCCCGCAACACAGCACTCATGTTTCCCGACGTATTGCCAGATGGCGTCCATATCTCACGCAGCGCCTCTTCTATCGTCTTTACACGACATTTGCAGCGAAGCACGCAAATATTTTGCTGCAATTTGTAGATTTGTGTCTGGTAATCCCTAAATTGAATCGCAAGTGCTTTAACGCATCGTGCAATTTATCCTAGCACCGTTAATTGAGAACAATTTTGCGTCAATTCGAAACGCCCACTTAAATACCCTAACAAACTAGCACCCCAAAGCTGGGAGAGCGTACAATCACGCGCACTCAAGCTTTGGTGTAATGGAAAGCACAGTTTTGAAATCGGGGCCACGAGCGTGGTAAGGAATGAACCGTAGCGGGTGCTTCCGTATGGTCAATGTCCTTTGAAGGACTCAGGTATTGCTAAGCACATTCATGCACTGCCCCTCCCCCACCTCCTCAAAAAAAAAAGAAGAATTCATTCCTGGCCGAAGCACCCACAACTACGCTGAGAGCAGCACAACAGAACGAGAGGGTGACGAACTATAGTATTCTCCGGGTGCCAGACGTCGTTTTGTGCCCCGCAAATTTTCTCTGAGGTCGACAATACTCGATCTACACCTGTAACATCACGTGGGGTCTCGGTCTACGTCATACCAGTTGCGATGTCGCGAGCTGCTGCCAACGCAGATGAGCATTCACATTACTGTAAAACCAAATTAAAATATCCTAAAGCTAACGTCCGACACTTATAATCGGTTAAACGGGACCCCGCATACAAGACAACCAAACAAGGCAAACATCTATAGGTGTCAATTTTGGTGTCCGGGGTCCTTTAAGTACACAGGGAAAGGCAAAATTTAAAAAAAGGTAGCCTTTTTTTTCCTTGCCAATTGGCAAGGGTGATCCTTTTGTGCATATTTGCCATATTCGTGCTTTTCTTGAAATGCATTTTTGCGGCTGAAAACCAGTCTTTCCGAAAGCAAGTAGTGAGTCAACAGGCACTAGGACAAGCACCTCGTATGCGCTCCGTGCTTAATTTCCATTTTTATATAAATGAAATAAAAACTTCGTGTACGAAAGACCAAATGCTTGTCTGGAGTCAGCTGTGTATAGTAAATTCCGGTAACTTCAAGGAAGTCCGTAGACGCTGTGCGCCTTTTTATTCGCACTTGTTGTTCGGAACGTGTTTTTCGAACGCTTTTAGCTCCTAGCTTCATGCACCTATTGTCTGTCGGTCCTGTCGATAAGTTGAGATGTCTTCAGGAAGCGTAAATATTGTGGCAACCAATAAATGCGAAAAAATGCCGGCGAATTAATTCCACTTGAAAACGCAAAAAATGCTGGCGACGTACAGAGGTGCTGAAAGCTGAATCAGCAAGGTCTTCACCGTGCAACCTCTCAGCCGTTTTAGCGTCCTTTGACTGTCTTTGTTTAGGCTTCAGAGTCTTAAGGATGGGTACATTGGATGTTGTTCTTTTGTTTAATGATGGCATATCGCACGAGGCGAAATTATGAAATATTTAGGATTGAAGCACGTCCGCAATACAGTCAATGTGCAGGAAAAAATTCACAACAATCTACGGTACCTTGCGTATAGAGCTGCACGACTGCTCACAAAAAAAGCGACGCAAGCAAGACGAGAGGCTCCAAAGTTTATTATTGCCTTAGGCAAGTCAACCACGCTTGTAGCTACTAAATAAAATAGTTGAACAGCGTTTGTGGCAAAATATGTTCACTTTTCAGTTGTTTTGTAACTGTAAACTCGATTATCTCAAAGCTACGTTTTTACTGCTTAAGTACCATTAATGCAAGTGTAAGTACCATGGAAAAGTAAACCCTAATTCTACTGCCCACATAACACCTTGTTCTCGTCCAAGATGTAAAACATGTAAGTACCTTCAAGATGACGTTATAGTTAAAACCACCGGAAGTGATTACGTCCATCATATAAAATCTAGTTTGTCAAAACTTGTCAAAAACGGTACATCAAATTGTCAAAAAGGGTACATTGGCGAAACGGGACAACCTGGTAATTTTAGATTAAACGGGCATCGCGCGGACACGGCGAAGAAGTTACCCAAAGCAGTGGCACAGCATTTTAATGTAGCAGATCACAACTTCGAAGACCTCAAACTTTACATACTTCAGTCAAACTTCCGGTCCCCAAGAGACAGAAAATATACTGTCATACCTTATTCACAAGTTCAATACACTCCACCAGCAGGTATTAACGTTTCTAAGGGGTCTCTTGAATCTATTCGAGACAACGAAAACGAATGAGAGTTAATCCCTTCTTCTAGGCATTTCGAACCTACTATTGTTAAAATGGCACGTGCTCCCATTGCCAATCATTCAGCGAAACGTACATCCTCCCGTCTCCCGCCGCCCGCTTTTTGTTCCTTTTTATTTATCTATTTATTTTTGCGTTCCTTATGACTCACCCAGTCGTCACGGTGGCCTCTCGCCACCCCCCCTCCCCCACCCCTTCTCCCTTCTGGTGGAGAGGGCAAAAAGCATTACACACGATAGCTAAGAAATCAGTTCAAGTCTTGAAGAAGACAACTCCGCTTGTCGAAACGTTGGCTCGAGCACCCACCCCCTGTTTACGGACTTTTTCATTAATTCCTAGGTATGCCAAGATAAAAAGTTGATTCTTTTTTCTTATGTTCTGCAAAATGCATAGAAATGCTCAAGATGAATTGAAATCATGCACTTTACAGTTGTCGTGTTACAAAATTTGAAAGGTGCAAATTAACTCAATATTTAGATCCTAGTGTTAAAAAAATTCTGGAAAATTCTACTATTAGCCCGATTCAAATATATCTCTTTCAGTTAAAAGATGGGAAAATTTCAATTAAAATGATATATGGATTATGTAGATATCCCGTTTAACCAATGAGAAAACGGTACCTCCAAATGGCCAATAATGCATGGGACGTATAAGGCTTGCCCTTCAATTGCTCTTAAGGCGTGCGACAAATATCTTTAACGCCGCTGGTTCCTGACGAGAAAGTTTAGCGGCAATCGAATCGTCAGGCAATAAACTTCAAAACGGACGTCGTTCGATGATGGCTTGGAAAAGTGGTTACTAAACACATTTAAAGAAGGCAAGAGTGTGCTAACAAAAAAAAACGACCCATCCAAACAGACGAGAGGTTCTATATTGTGAACGTGGCATGCTTCTTGGGGTAGTAAGATATTAATTTGCTGATGTACGTCAAATCGACATTTCTTCCTACTGTCCTTAAACACCTGACAGCAAAATTTTTGTTGGTGACTTTCTTACTGTAATTTGTAGCTTTGGGTAAATCGTAAATGATATAGCGTATCGTATAACTAATTCTAGCGTAGTTAATTGTGACCATTTTAGCGTCACTTCAAAACGCCCGCCTAAAAACCACAAGAAACTAGCGACCCATGCGGGGGAGCGTCAAAGACCGCTTGCACTCAAGCTGTGGTGACCTTGAACGCGCGGTTTTCGAATCGGGGCCCCGCGCGCGGTAGAGATTGAAAGCATGTGGGTGCCTAGGTATGGGTTAAACCTGTTAAGGGCGTGACCCCTCACGAAAACTACCTCGAGAGGAGCCCGACAACAGAGCGAGAGGGGTGCGGAACAATAGGCCTTGCCGAGTGCCAGTCGTCGTATTGTGCACGTGTTGCATTGCTACGCACAAGGGCGCGGTTGCCTTTCCCGGAAACGGTGGTTGATCTCGACGTGGGTCATAATGCAGTGACGCCTTTGGTTTAGACGCGCGATAAAGAAAGCAAGGTGGCCAAACTCAATTCGGCGTCACCCTCTATGGCATACTTGATAATCATGCATACACCCTGAAATTGACACAGAAGTTTGCGTAACTAAAAATTAACGAACAATGAATACAAGAACGAATATGGCAAAGTATGTGTTGGCCTTGGACTGAACAAATGACGTATTAATCAAAGAGATGTAAGCCCACTAAAGACTCAAACTTCGCAACGAAGTAAGATGAGAGGACAATACGCTGTAAAATATAAGTATAGGCCACAATTACTATAAAATTTTGAACTCTTAACAGTTCCTATCCTTATTTTAGAGCAAGCTCACGTCACACGCAGATTCAGACCGTTGGCGGCCAACCGTAACGATATATTCATGCAATAACGACTCAAGACAGTGTATAGATAAAAGAAAAAAAGTGTTGTTTATTGGTAACACATTATTAGCAGATTAAACAGAGTTATTCCGGTTCTTGCTTAGTCGGCAGCCGGGGCGGAGTCATATCACTTGTTTCCGCACATATTGCTTTGACGTCCGTCCTCTTATTCAGTTCATATGGTTGCCGACATCGTACTATCTTTTGCAGGTGGTCGAGCGCTTGGGCCTAAATGTCTTCGCTGCGGTAGCCAATCCTGGGAACGAAGGGGCAATCATTGTAGTAATGGTACTCGAGGTACCTCAGCTGTCCCACAAACCGGCAGCCTGAGTCTGCGTGCAAGCACAACACAGGCTCACACTCCAAGAAGCTGAGGTCCCCAGGCTCAATGTAGAGGTTGTCCAGCTTGAACGGAGCAGAATCGGCAGGACACACGGCGCAGTGGCGGGACAAGACGGTCTCGTCGAGCGCTTCACCGTCGCTGAGAACGCTCTCTGTCAAGTTTCCGATGAGACTGTTTCGACAAAAGTCCCACACGATGTGGAAACATGACAGCGGCCACACTTTGGAAGCAACAGCCTCGCAGATGACGCAGACGTACACTGTTAGCAAAAATTTATTTATTTATTTATTTATTTAAATACTCTCAATGCCATTTGCGGCGTTACAGAGAGGAGTGGTTACAAGTTAGAGATGGCAGTCTTGAATGATGCATGATCAGGGTTGCTGGCGATGGAGGCAGGAAGGTGGTTCCATTCGGATGAAGTCTTCGGCACGTAGGAGTGGAAGTATATGTTGGTATGGCAGAATGGCACATGGACTTTGAAGTTATGGTCGATGCGAGATGAAAGGTAAGAAGGAGGCGAGAACAATGTGCCTTTTATTTCAGGATTCATGAAAAAAATTTTGTGGAAGAGACATAGGCGGGCCTGTTTCCTCCTGTTAGAAAGGGTAGGAAGGTCTAGAGAATTTTTAATTGATGAGATGCTAGCAGTACGGGAGTAATTAGCGACAATGAAGCGAGCTGAGCGATTTTGGATGGCTGCCAGTGCATTAACAAGTAAACAAGTATGAGGATCCCAGATTGATGAGGCGTATTCGAGTTTAGATCTGACTAGTGTTTTATAAAGAAGAAGTTTTAATGAAACAGGTGCCAATGAAAAGTTCCGGCGCAAGAAGCCGAGAGTGCGGTTAGCATTGTTAATCACATAACTGATATGATTATTCCATGTTAAATTGTTATCTATGTGAACACCTAGATATTTGTAAGTATTGACAGACGACAACTGAAAATTAGAAATTGAATAAACAGGGCTAGTGCAGTCAGTACTTGCTCGAGAGATCCTCATTATTTTACATTTGTTAATATTCAGTTTCATTGACCAGAGTGAGCACCAAGATGTAATGTTATCAAGATCAGATTGAAGTAGTGATGAATCATGAGAGTTAGTTATTATGCGGTAGATGACACAATCGTCGGCAAATAGCCTGATTGTTGATGTAATGCTGGATGGAAGGTCATTAATATAAATTAGAAAGAGTAAGGGTCCAAGGACAGAACCTTGCGGCACACCAGATGTTACTGAACAATTGCGTGAGTCATGATCATTAGCTGTTACATGTTGGGTTCTGTTAGATAAGAAGCATTCAATCCATCGTAATATGTTTGAGTCAATATTTAGCATGCTTAGTTTTAGTAGGAGTAAACGGTGAGAAACGGTGTCAAAAGCTTTTTGAAAATCAAGGAAAATGCAATCGATAATGGAGCCAGTGTCAGATGCTGAAAATAAGTCGTTGGTGAAGAGAAGTAGTTGGGTTTCACATGAGTAGTGTTTCCTAAAACCATGCTGACTGTTATGAAAGAAGTTATTTTCTTCGAGAAATATAATTAGGTTAGAATAGATTATGTGTTCGAGAAGCTTACATGGAATACTAGTCAAAGTGATGGGCCTGTAATTAGAAGGATTAGATGAGTCACCTGGTTTAGGCACAGGAACCACCTTCCCCGCCTTCCAGTCACTGGGCAATGAGGCATTTTGCAATGACTGTGAAAAGAGCTGTGAAAAAATGACTGAACAATAAATGGCAGTTTGTTTGAGAAATTGGGGAGCGATTCCATCTATGCCAGGTGCTGAGGCTTTCATTTTTAGTATGAGGTGAAAAAGCCCTAATTGATCAATGATGATTGGTTCCATTCGGGTATATCCAGGATCGGCTTGAATTGGTAAATGATTGGAGTTTTCAACAGAAAATGAGTTTTTAAATACGTCTTGCAAAGCTTCGCAGCACCTGTCACTTGCAATCGCCAAACCAAGTTCGTCACAAAGATCAATGTTCTTATTTTTTGGACCATTTACTATACACCAAAACTTACGAGGGTTAGACTGTAGAAGAGAAGGAAGGGTATCGCTAAAGAAACTATGTTTAGCAACTGCATAAGCTTTTTTGTATTCTAATGTTGCGCTGTGATAAGCCGCCCATCTCTCCGTGGTATCAGATGATGAAGCGCTGCGGTAAAGTCGTTTTTTTTTATTACGTAAGCGAAGAAGTGCTGATGTGAACCACGGAGAGCGGAACGCCGTTCGAACAGTTCGCAAAGGAACATAACAATCTATAAGTGAATTAAACTTATTTTTGAACGATACCCAGTTCTCCTCTACAGTGTTATCAGCGGCACATGCAATGTATTTTTCAGTGAAAACTTCTAACTCAGTACATATAGATGCATAATCAGCTTTCGCATAATCTTTTATAGCTTTAGTTGCGTGCATAGGACGCTGTGGTTGCATTGCGCAGGTGAAGTGTACAATGCGATGATCACTAAGCCCGGGTAGGTAGTGAATCGATGAAATGACCGAAGGATTAGTTGTGAAAACCAAATCAAGTATATTGGAAGAAAATGCTGTGATGCGCGTGGGTTCATGGATTACTTGGGTTAAATTAAAATCATTGCATATATTTAAAAAGCGATTACCTTCCGCTGAAAGACAGCTAGCCGTTCCATCCTCACTGCTCCAAGTAACTTCTGGGAAATTAAAATCGCCCATGACAAATATATGAGAATTTGGGTATCTTACAGAAACTGCGTGCAAACAGTCATGGAAGTTTTCGCAAAAGTCTGAGGGGCAGCGAGGCGGACGGTAGCAAACACACAAAATCACTTCCTGATACGCAAAGCGAACGCACGCGCATACGATTTCTAGTGGCGAACATATAGGAGCAATATGAGAGGAAAAATAAAAGAGGAAAATATGAGAGGAAAAAATAAGCCGAGATGGGAGTAAACGGCCTGTCCTCTAGCGCACGCCCCGATGGGGGTTTTATAAACGCCCTCCGGACGGAGTAAATAATTTACTCCCCAATAGTAGGGGGTTTTTGGGTGGACTGAGGGGGAGTTTTCGTTTTCAACCCAGCAGGGAGGTTCTGCAGGCAGCTATGGGAGTATATGTTTACATCCATCGAGGAGGTTTTGCAGGGAGCCATGGGAGTATATATTTATAACCATCGAGGAGGTTTTGCAGGGAGCCATGGGAGTATATATTTATAACCATCGAGGTGCTTTTGCAGGGAGCCATGGGAGTATATATTTATAACCATCGAGGAGCTTTTGCGGGGAGCCATGGGAGTGTATATTTACAACCATCGAGGAGGTTTTGCAGGGAGCCATGAGAGTATATATTTATAACCATCGAGGAGCTTTTGCCAGGAGTTATGGGAGTATCTGTTTACATCCATTGAGGAGGTTTTGTAGGGAGCTATGGGAGTATATATTTATAACCATCGAGGAGCTTTTGCAAGGAGTTATGGGAGTATCTGTTAACATTCATTGAGGAGGTTTTGTAGGGAGCTATGGGAGTATATATTTATAACCATCGAGGAGCTTTTGCAAGGAGTTATGGGAGTTTCTGTTAATATCTATTGAGGAGGTTTTGCAGGGAGCTATGGGAGTATATATTTATAACCATCGAGGAGCGTTTGCAAGGTGTTATGGGAGTATCTGTTAACATCCATTGAGGAGGTTTTGCAGGGAGCTATGGGAGTATATATTTATAACCATCGAGGCGCTTTTGCAAGGAGTTATGGGAGTATCTGTTTACATCCATTGAGGAGCTTTTGCAGGGAATTATGGGAGTATATACTAATATCCATCGAGGAGCTTTTGCAGGGAGTCATGGGTGTACTTGTTTACATCCATCGAGAAGCTTTTGTAAGGAGCTGTGGGAGTATCTGTTCACATCCATCAAGGAGTCATCTGTTCACATGCACCTGCTAGTATACTGATCTCAAAATTTCAAATATTGATTTTCCAGACTAGGCAATGCAAAATAGGTTTCCCAGCTAGCAGATACAAACATAAGCAAAGTAATGCCTTGTAAAAAGAAAATTTATTGCACATGGTGAAGTCCTAATATGCACATGATGACAGCATCTTAAGAATGCTAGCCCCTCAAGAATGATGGTTTTCAAAACAGACAGCATACACTATTTTGGGGCCCACAGCGAAAGCTTCCAAAAATTTAGACCACCCCGAGTGATTTGCACAACATGCACCTAAATTTATGTACACAGGTGTCTCACACTTAACCTTCATCAAAGCACGACCACAATGGCAAAAATCAAACTCGTGCATTTCATGTCAGCCGCAGAGCACCACAGCCACTGTGCTACTGCAGTGCTGTTACGCAAAGCAGTCAGTGATGAGCTGCAATGCCACCTTTTTTCCCTTTGAGCAAAGCATTGATTTGAGCAAAGGTGAATAGTTCAAGCCTATATTAGTGTGCATGCTGTGGGCTCACTGGGCACACTAATGCCTAAACGGGTAGGTAATCGTCCAATGCAGCACCGGCGTACGAGTTGATGTCACTTGTATTGATGTCGGGTCAGTTATATCAAAAAGATTACGACTCTTGTTCATGTGTTACTGGTGCAACCCTCACAGTATGAACAGAAAGTAACTCATCCGGCTGCAGGTTATGTCGAGACCATATGAAATACATTCAAACCTGACACAAGCACCTAAACACAGATCAATGCAATGACCATATTCATTACAACAGCACATGTGGCATTCCGATTTGGCCATCTGAACTTTGTGGTACTGCAAGAGGTAAAAGAAACAATAAAAGTACATGCATTTTTTTATTTATACTGACTAGTGCAAGAGGGCTAAAGCAGCAAGAACCAAGGTAGATGCTGACACTTATTGCACTCTGAAACTAAATGAACAGGAAAATGAAAGTTCTGGCAAGTAATAAGAGTGCCGCTTTTGAAGACTACGTTATGAGAGACCATGCAGACTAGTCGAGATGACAACTTCTAGAAGCTATAATTCAAATCTCGGGAAAATGAAATGTAAACAAAAATGTTTCACGCATGAACATGCCAATCTGGCAGCAAAGCTGTTATAGAGAATTTCTCACTCTTTGAAAGACTAACAGTCTAAATAAGTTGTCTCAAAGCCTTGCTCAAGCATCCTCAAACTCGAGCAAGGCTCAAAGTTAACTCGAGCATCCTCAAAGTTAACTGTTTTAGCAAGTCAGGATGCAGAGAAGTAGCAGTGTCTTGGTGTCTGCTTTTTTCACAGCAGCTTTGCAAGCTCCTGGTTGACTTTTAATACGAAAACCAATACAATGCAATGCGAGAAACAAAAATGATGAATTAAAAAAAACACCTGCAAAAATAAGTTGCCTATTTAAACAAGATATATGACAAATAACGTTAATACTATAACAGTGGTTGATTATGCTGCAAAACACTTTTGTGGCTCCGAACACTCGTTGCATTCACTAGAGCAACATCTACTGTTACTCCCCTGTACGGGATCGCTTTAAAGTGGTGCGACAAATGTGGTGCCACCACATTTGTCGCTTGCGCGCCTTTGCTGCGTTTCTTATAGCTCCAGGAAGCATGATACCCGCACTAAGATTCGTGTGTTCTCGCTAAATAATTTAATATCGCCTCATTAATGTAGACAACTTTCGGTTTCTGGGCGCCGAGTTGGGCAGTGACGTAGGAGTATAGGAGGCTTGGTCACGTGACCGCAAAATGATGTGACGCACATCGTTCTAAGAATTGTCTGCTCTCGCACACACGTGCTACACAAGCACCAGCAAAACAAACACATCGACAAGTGCCACGCCTAGCTGCAGCAGCAGCGATTCTGACTCTGGCAGAAGTCTAGCACACAACAGCACACAGACATGGACACTGTGCGGGCAACAGACCGGATGCCTTCAGCACTCGAGTACATTGAGTGCCTTCGCAGGATCGCGCGAAGATGCGCATCACTTAGCCAGGAAGCAATCGAAACTCGGCGAGTGATGTAGCAACCGATCATTTGCCGGTACGTATGTTGCGGAGGTCCGGAGATCACTCACGTCACTACAACTTTCGTTGCCCTTACTATAGAGCAACGTCAGTGTTGGACGCACTAGCGATGAGTCTCGATCGGGAGAGTGAGCATTTAGGTACACTTTGGAAGTGAATTTAAAATATATTCTAAACGTTTGCTGTGTTTGACCCTTCGTGTGGAGTGTCCTTGCATAAAGAGGAAACCCACAATAGGCTTATATCCTCAAAACTTGGTGTCGCCACCCCTTAAAGAGTGTGAAACCTCAAATGGCACTGAAAATATTGCACGTAACAGACAAACAGACATACTTCACATAGACTGCAACCATTATGCTGTAAGACAATGAAGCCTCATGGTACTGCAGATACTGCACATACAAAAATAAGTAAATAAGCAATTAAACACGAAAAGCTGATTAGCGGCAGAGAAAGTAGGAGGCATCTTAAAAATATCACATTAATGGGACACAAAAGATAATTTTTCTCGTATTAGTAAATTACTCTTTCACAATACCAAAATTGCCACACTTACAGCGAGAAAGCGTGAAAAACAGTGCAGGTGGTGAAGCCATCACAAAGTTTTCGCTCCACTCGCTGTGATGTCATAGACTTTGACAGTGTCCACTGGTGCCTACATTGTTCTAAATCGGTGAAAATGAACTACATTGTCCTACGATAATGCCAGAGATTTCATACACCAAGTTTCAGGAAATTTCATTTGGTCAACATGACCAAAATATGAAAAGTGCACTTGGAAATCTGTATTGTGGTTATTTTTTGCTTCATTTTGTCAGCACAACTTCAGTAACTTCGAAGATACTAAATATTTTTCGTTAATCAAGAAACCTGTCGCGCAGTTTTCAACCAGTTTTTATCTTGTGCACATAAAACCTCAAAGTAAGATTCCCCCAGTTATAGCGATCGTTTAAATAGAGCCAAAAATCAACATCAGTAGTTATGTGCTTGCATCATAAGCACAAATTCTACACTTCCAAAACTACAAAAATTACGACAGTGTCTGTTCCAAAAGACTATGGAGATTTCAACCTGGACGAGGGCTGGCTCCTGGCCATGGATGACACGTGTTAACAGTAATTGCTGGGGCTTTAAGTCCTAAATGAATGGCACATATATACAGTGGCATCCACTTTTAAGGTGAACACGGCACAGGGTGGCTGTGCTCCGTGGAGCGCCAGTACACTTGGCGCGGCCTTGCATCAAATCACAGCAGCGCAGGTGCACACAAGTGTGCCACTCTTTCTGTGCTTCACCCAGGTAAGAGCGGTGGCATGGCCATGTCACCTACTACACGTGGCATCTACGGAGCGGCGCACTCAGATGACGACGCACCAGCGCTTAGCAGATGACTCATGGATCCCTGTGCGCATGCGCCACTAAGCTTCTATGCGCACCTGCGCCAGCTGCAATGGCACTCCGCGGAGCGCAGCCACGCTGAGCCGTGCTCACCCTAAGAGTGGACAGCACTGTACACTGCGTTTATCTTTATGCAAACAATGGTTAGTTAGCTCTGTTTTGTTCTGTACATGTACATTATGTTGACTTTTGAGTAGGCAAACAGTGTTACAATACATGACATTGCGAAAAAATGTTCCGAAAGTAGGGGAATTGATATTCATCTTTTTAGATCACTGGCTTTACTCAACATAAAAATATAACAAAACAGACGTTTTGCCACCTATGCGGGTGGCACCGTCAGAACACAAATGACATCAGATGAGCGAATACATTAATAATTAGTCGACTACTGCCTGATCAAAGGAGAAGTGTTTGATCTCTGTAATGCGATGACGCTGGCACAGGAACGATGGGGCCCAATAAAATTTGTAGAATCATGGTTAATTAATCACAATCAATTTCCACGCAATAGTAATCGTGGCCCCCTGCCAGATGTCTACAGCAAGATATGCATACGATGTACTCTCAACTGATGCCATTTGCGTACTGACAATGCCACCCGCATAGGTGGTGAAACACTTATGTTTTATTATATTTTTATGTTGAGTAAAGCCAGTGATCTAAAAAGTTAAACATGACTATGCGTGTAAAATACTGAACATGGCATTTATTTTTTCAGCAAAAATTCATACACCTGTATTGCACCGACAACTGTACAATCATTGATGAGAGCACTACAATTACTAGGCCACAAGAGCCACGCATCCTCTGAAAAAGTTTATCATCTCTAATGCCTTTACACGTGGTTTCGTGTCGGACAGGCCCAAGAAAGCGTGCTCAAAAAACGTAAGCAGCCTATGCTCTTTCCTGGGGTATTCAACATTGAACACCCAGAAAGACGCAAAGAGGCATGCCATGCCCCCGAGGAGGGACGTTGCCTGCAATATCCTCTCCCTGTCAATATACAGGGACAATCCCCCATCAGCTTCCTTCAGCAGGCATGGCGTGAGTGGCATGTCCTTCTGCAGAGAAAAGAGCAAATGCACTAAATGAGATTACCGTATTTTGCTAGAGGCATGATAATTTAGTTCGAAATGTCCAATCAATCAACAGGAGGTCGTTGATTCCATCTCGAGCGCCAGTGGGCACGCAGAAGAGGATGAAGTCAGCAAGTGCGAGCACGAGGAACAGGGACGTCGGACTGTTAGCATGGCCTGCTTGAACTGACTCAGTGTATTTACACTGAGTCAGCCTTTTTAACTACATCAATGGAATCAAGTGATCCCACAGCTACTATCCCACACAGAGGTTTTTGAGCCAGGTATTTGCCCCTGCTGAATGCCAGAACAGGGCCACATCACTGAAACTATAAAATATTGTGGCCTTCAACCAAAAGTCGGCAAACTAACGAGTCGACTCACGCAGACGCTGATAAGGCCATGAGTCCGGCTTAGTAATACTCTGGTGAGTTTAAGTCCGAGTGAGTGCGACTGAGGATAAATTGAGTGAGTCTGAGTAATCCCGTTGAGGGAAGTTTTGGTGAGTGAGTACGAGAGAGCCATTAACACAAAATATATTCCTTTAGTTAATCCAAGTGAGCTCCACTTCTTTTCCCAGCTATGATAAGTAGACGTATAAATGTGAGCAGACATAAGGCTGATAGTAATGCTGAAGATCCATATATAGCACTATAGGTAGGCAAAAAGACTGCAGCTCACTCAGACTCACTCAAGAAATTTATTTGTATTTATGGCTCACCCGGACTCAGACTCACCAAAACTTTCCTTATGTGGACTCACTTCAACACCAACTCCCTAAACCTTTTTTCAATCGGACTCAAACTCGCCAACTTATTGCTAAGCTGCAATTGGGTCATACTTTTCTGCCCTTGGCATATTTTTCTTGCAATTCTTTAAAATAAATTATAGAGAAGAATCTCGAGCATATGCAGAGTCACATCATTAGTGCAAATTTCACTAACATATTTACGTGCATTTAAGTACTCACCTCCAGCGAAATAGCTGCGAGCGATTCATTGCAGCGCACTGCTACGAATTTCAGTGTTGCAAGCATGGGGTTATCTGGAAACAGTAGGAGGAGTTCAGTTCTCGGATCTCTAGATATGGTTAAACAAGCCCTAAAACACTTTTATAGTAATCATTCAATGGCTATGAAGGCAAGTGTCCCTTGAACATAATGCTGCAAAAATTTCTTTAATCCTGCAACTCTAAGCTAGCACACCATTGCTCTGCTTTCTCCTTTCTTATCCGCTAGCACGTTAGAAGTCACACATCATAACAGGCAAGAAGGCAGTGCTTTGGGTAAAAGGTGAAG
This sequence comes from Rhipicephalus sanguineus, assembly GCF_013339695.2. NCBI lineage: Eukaryota > Metazoa > Arthropoda > Arachnida > Ixodida > Ixodidae > Rhipicephalus > Rhipicephalus sanguineus. The sequence goes on along the minus strand of NC_051180.1, from coordinate 173,794,242 downwards.
GTCGCGACAGCGAAAGGTCTCATGCGGTTTCTCTCTTTTTCTTCTAGTCTACATCATAGTTTCCCAATACTACCCAGACGGAACTCTAGCGCTGCGGCCATTCAGCCACCATGGGAATGATGGGTAGTACACGGGTTTGCCTAGTCTTTGTGCTTGCGGGCTTCGAACGCACTTGTGGCTTCGTTTATTGTTGCGTTTGGCGTTTGTTTCAGATAAAGGAATCGATCACTGTGAACTTCGTGAGCCGATTCAAAATGGTGAGCCTAAAAAAAGTAAAAATGGTGAAGTGAAACTGCTGAACTTCACCTTGCGACAAAGCGGCTACAGGCCGCACGGAGCCAAACGGAGCCGAAAGAACGAAGTTGACACAAATTTGTGTAGCCAAAATTCAGAGGGCCCAAGAAAGGGACGGACATCATGGTGTCCCTGCCCCGACTTGGGACGTTCAGTGTTGCTCGATCCAACGCTCAAGGTTGCTCGATCGACGATAAATTTCGGCTAGATTTGGCGGTTTACACTTCCAATGGACAATTATCGCGGAAATAGCCGTTTGTGCGCACCCGGCGCAGCAGGACAGATTGGCGCAGAATGGCGCAATTGGCGCAGCACGTCCACCACTGTATACAAAAGGTGTAGCCAGCCTTTTTTTTGGGGGGGGGGAGGTAGGAAAGGAGTTATGGACTAGACTGGCGATGAGCGAGCAGGGATGGACAGGCCACATACTAAGAAGGGAATTTTGAGTGGAGCATGTGTCTGTTATACCACTGGCATCAGCTGTCTGATCCTATGCCGACGTACCAACATGGCCGAGGCTGGCCTAAACATTTTACGCCTAGTCCTGCAACGCACAAACCAAAAAAAACTGGCCAGTGGGACAACATTGCAGTATCTCAATCAGTAGAATGTCATAGGCGCAGTACAGAGATGCAAGTTCGATTTTCACCAGCAGCATGTTTTTTTGTTCAAATTATTTGTAAACTGCAATCAAACATAGCAATCAAAGGGGCCATGTAACCTAATTCACAATCATTGTCTGCGTTGTGGTCGTTAATCCTAGTGCGTTCACAACCAAGCAGGCAAAATTTTAGTACATTTTGGTTGTGCACTCAATTAAATCTCTTTATAGACTGCGAGTGGGCTGAGAGCCGGGAAACACTGTCGCACTCATGCGCCGTGATGCAACGAGCTGCTTGTTGTGCAAGCAACTACATTCCAAAAAACTTTGTCGTTGGTCAGCTGCCTGCGCAATTGAGCTATATCAGCTTCCTTCAGCGTGCCACTGGAAATAAACAATTTGCAGCAGCTGAAACACTGCCATTGAGCACAGCAGCAGCACACTGACCACTTGAGGTAAGCTGGCTGATTTGATAGCAGATGATGACCCCGCTCCAAGCAGGACATGGCATCACACATGCCAAAGGGAAATGGCGGTCATCGGCATTGGGAAAGGGGAGGTTTATAGCCGGCAACTTCTACTAATTATAGACCAAAATATTGCTTTACTGTCCATTTTCCATATATATATATATATATATATATATATATATATATATATATATATATATATATATATATATATATATATATATATATATATATATATATATATATATATATATATATATATATATGTGTGTGTGTGTGTGTGTGTGAAGGCATAATAGAGCACCCCTTCTATTTTTCACTGAAAGTTGCAAATTGTTAAGGAACTGTGCCATGGCCCCTTTAATTTCACCTACATTTTCTCAATCTCACAACACACAGTTGTGACAAAAAAAAATTGAGCCTCTTGTTTCCCCTAGTTGTTGCTTCAGACCAGACGTAATAGATATAAGCATGCAAAGGTGATCCAACGCCTTTATCAGCATCCGCATGCATCTAAACGGCACTTATGTGTTTTACCTCCTGCTACACGAGTGAAGGCTGCCACTTCTGCATCTTCGGCGTACTGCAGCACAGCATTGCACAGCTGTTGACAACTTCTTGAGAAGTCATCTGCGATGTTCTTTTTGAAAAGAACATCAAACTCCAAGAGTAGCTGAAAGTAAAGAGAAGAACATTATCACAAATTTCTCGAAAACCAAACAAAAGGGGCATACCAAAGCCTCCGATGCCAAAAACGGGAAAAGCACCTCGGAAATGGTTAGGCTCCGGAGGTGCTCATGCCGCTTCTCTGCAGTGGCCAGAAGGCGTGGCCTCAAATCGCTTTCCTCAGCAAACGCTGCATTAAGCTGCAGCCACTCGCTGTGCCGCTCTATAGATTCTGCCGTCTCCCCATAAACCACCAGATGACTGGAGTCCTGCAACGTATAAACAAGATTGCTGAGCCAAAGCTTTAAAAACATTCCAGCCTAACAAAAGAAACACCATCTCCTTGACTTTCGTTCTCAGTGAATTGCAATACTACGCTTAGCATGTAGCACTGTAGAGATATGAAGTGCACTGGCCTTGCAATAGACCCTCTTGCTGTTTATAAAGACAGAACCTAGACGGCTTCCGATTTCGTCCCCAAGTGTACCATACCAGTACTGATGGAAAAGAAAAGTCTTGGCGAGTAGCCCACGAACTTTCAACATTTTTCTCTGTGTGTTTAGCCAGATATCTCAAACAAATATTATTCTAAGCTGTACACAAGATTAGAGGCACTCTTCAGTTTTACGTGCCCTCCTTTCATCCGAAAATATAAAAAAACACTTTTCTTACTCAGAGACAACTTGAAAACACTGTTTTCGCTTTGTTGTTAGAGAAAGATAAATGAAGTGACCAGAAGTTTCTTGGGGTACAAGATTTACTGTTGCTATCGCAATCGGGAAAACGTTTATAGCCAGTGCACTTTGCATATCTCGACATGCAAACCATTCAACTGAGTTTTCATGTTACCTACCTATGTAATGCTAGAAAAGTCTGAGAAGCTCTCAAGTGCACATTCTGCGCACATAAAATGTGCAAGATAACACAACACACAGCATAGTTACTGCCAGTGTTTCTGGCACCACACAAAAACGGTGTGCTCAGAGCAGAAAAAATGCAGTGTCTTGTTTTCTTCTCTGTCAATGTTCCTTTATGCTACAATGACTTCTGCAGGTTTAAACGAACTCGCCCAAGAACTTAGCTCCATCTCGACTAGTCGCGAGTCATCAGCAAACCGTAGAGACTTGTTTCAACAAGCATTGCTTGTTCAGCAATGAACAAGTAGAGCGCTGTGCTATACCAGAATATTAGCCAAACACAAGAATCACTGAGTTTATTGGTAACAAAGGAAGCTGATTGGTGCATGGGGAGGTTAGCCTAGTAACAGGCGAGGCGTGCATTTCTGAAGAAATGAAGAGGCATGAAATAAAGAATGTGAGAGGAAAAGAAAAATACAAAAAGAATACTCTTACGATAAGCAGCCTCGTCTTATTGAGGTTAAATACAAGCATAAAGAACTGTCAGTAAGAATGAGTATTAGTTGTAATGCTGTACTAATAATTAGGTGAAAAGTATAAGTTGTCTTTGGGTATAAAGTGTCAAATGAAAACATAACACTCACGAAGAGGCGGCACAACTTCTTATTGGGAACGTGTGCGTCATGCTGCTGCGGCCTTTTGTTTTTATTCTGGGCTCTCTTCTCCATCATCTCTGGTGGGCAGTTTTCAACCTTCTTGCGCATGTTCTTAAACTTGTTACGCAGGCTGAGAACCCATGACTCCTGTAAATTATATGAATTAGCAACAAATTAAACACTACCTAATGGAAACACAAGTGGGCTATTTGGCCAAGAATACACACAAAATGTGGAATAAGGATGTTTGGAGTGTGGAAAAGCCCAATGCCTCAACGATGGAAAAAAAGGCTCAGAAAGTCTGCAGTGTTATGATAGAGCGTATGCTTATATATATTTTTTTTCTTTCACAATATTTACTGCAAGGAATCATCCTACATGGCCAGATATAAACAGCAGGTTTTGCTGCCAAGTTTCAGAGCGTCTGACAAGGACGACCAGTGAAAATGGCCAGATTTGAGGCGCACTAACAGCTGGATGCTGCATAACAATCCACACTGTCACAAAGATACACGGACAAGTTTCTTGCCAGAAGCATTGTTCGTCCAGCATAGTTACTGCATTAATAACATTTCGCTTCCGCTAAGTTATACCCGTGTCACAAGGGCGTTTTGAAGGCCATTGAACCGATGGTCGATTGACTCAACGGGCATGCACACGCTGCCACACGGGCGGTTTCGAAGGCTATTGAGTCAATGGCCCATCGAGTCACCGGAGCACCCCACAAATCCATTGAAACTTCAACGGCCATCGAGCGGCAGAAGCGGAAACGGCGTGATCGCACCCCCTCGTACCCAGTGTGCTCGTACTCATGATTAGAAAAGGAAATAATTAATGAGTATGCATTGAAAGTAGTGTGTATGGGCGTTGTAGGTTATTTAATATAGTATATGTGTCATTTGGAGCCGTCATATTGGTCACTACATTTTTTTTCCTCTGTACGCTCGTGCTCGTGCGCAATGCTTTTTTTTTCTTCTTTGTGTTGACTTTGCTTCCAAGTTTTTCATTTATCATTCCGTAACAAGCTGTGTAGCGCTGCTTTTTGTGTGTGTGTGTGTTTGTAGGGAGAGAAAAAGGAAAGTGTTTCTTTTTTCGGGTTTTTTTGTGTGTGTGGCTAGTGTTTTTGTGCTTGTCACCTTGAAATTCTGTTTCGCTCTTACTAATGACGGCGGAACAAGCCCGCAGACACAGCGCACTCCGAAACGCGTAAACACAACCGCCACAACCGCAAAACGACAGCCAAATAAAGCGGTTTTAACGTTGGCACAGTTTCGCTGCTCAACAACTTCAAAACTAATCATGCATTTAGTTTTTGTTTTTGCATTTCTTTTTATAATGCATTTATGATTATATACAAACAATTTATTGAAATGTTTAAACAAAAACAACACACAAATGAGTGATTTTTAGTGGATTTATATTATTTCACTTATGATGCCATTAAAGCGAAAATAAAGAAATGCAGCGCCACACAACTTTTGCGAGAAACACCTGAATCACTCAACGGCCGTTTGAAAACTGCCGTGTGGCAGCGCGCCAACTCCACTAAGTTAGACAGAGGTGTAGCATTTCGATGGCCATTGACTCAATGGCCTTTAAACGTGCCCGTGTGACACAGGTATTATTCTTCCTAAAGTTTTAAGTCCACCTCACAGACTGTCTTTTTGGCAAGATTGTCTTAATTGAGCTAAATTTCCGCAGGGCACTTCACTCATTTGGAAAGACGACATCAATACTGTTCGCAAAGTGGCACAAGTGCTGGATTGGTGGACAAAATTTACAGTGCTTTTCAAAAACAACATGAACACATGTAAATCACTTCGTTGAAAATGTACACTCTCAACACCTTCAAAGCAGCAGTGACACAAAGATTTATACTTGAGATCTCGCCTTCACTTGATGGCTTGGTATGCGTAAGATTTTTGAGCGATGTATGAATTGCGTGCATTACGTAAAGGTATATTTTATTTCGAGGCCAAAGAGCGCCCAAAGGCTGAACGGGGGGGGGGGGGGGGGAGACTTTCAGCACCTTGCGACTTCAACACTATTATGATGCAATTTGTCAGCTTCTAGGCCATGCCCACGGAGCAAGAATTCTTGAGGAGGTGAAACTCCGATCACTCGCATGTCCTGAAAAAGTCACGAAATCGGGTACAGCACTGACGCGCCCTCTGTCGTGAGAGTCCGCAAGCGAAGAAAAAATGCGCGCTTCGCGTTCGCCGCACTCTCTGATTAAGCTTGTCGGTTCAAGGCCATTAGGCGCGGATTCGGCATTCATGCCCGAATTGATTTGTTTTTGTGCGTACTCGCTGGCTCCAAATTTTAACGCAATTGCATTGAAGAGCTCATTTCGCAGAAGTGCCATTGTCGGCGTCTGTTTCCGTGTCTTTGGCTGTGAGCGAAAAGCCAGCATTGTAAACGAAGCCGAAAAATAGAGGAAGATGCAAATAAAATACGAAATAAAAGTTTTCGGTTCGGGTGAGAAGCGAACCCAGGCCTTCTGCGTGGCAAGCAGGTGTTCAGCCCCAGAGCTACGCCATTGCTGGAAACTGCTCGGAAAAAAGAAAGACACTACATTGAATGCCATGTGGATGGTAGCTAGGAGTCTGCTTAAAGGGCCCGTAAACAGGCTGCAACTTTTTTTTACACCCCCCAAACAAGCTCGCTAATTCGTACAGTAGACCGCGGCGATCACGTTTTCCGAATATTACAGCGCTGCACGCAGACCCTCCATTTCGAAAAACAATTCCCGTGCTTCTTTCCTACGCCTGACCAATCCTCCTCGTACGCGCAGTGATGCAAACTCGTCGATTGGCGAGTTTACGCAGCACTGAGCTCGTCGATTGGTGAAAACCAGGTCTCAACAAATAGTAGTCGAGTTAACGTCAGTTCCTGTTCCCACCCACCGCTACGAAACTGCACCTTGTTTCTTGGCACTGCGGTGATGCAGTGTTGGCCACGCAAAACGCTGCCGGGAGCCGCAGCAAGCAGAAGTCGATTGCACCTGATCGAACTCGCCGATGACGTCTATTGCTGACGTCATGTCACGTTCCTGAAGTGGGCGGAGTCACGACAACGGGCTAGGCCTTCCCCTCCACAAGGCGGAGAAGGATGGCGAGGCCCCGCGAGAATTTGAAATCAGCTGAAACGATTGTTCTAACCCCTGTAACTTCCTTATTATAGCATGTATTCGCAAAATTCTTGCGGCAGCATGTTCACAAAACAGAAGTGCACATATTTCTGCTGATGAAAAGTTTGAACCTCGGGGTTGTTTACGGGCCCTTTAACACATGTCATATTGCGTGGCAGAGTCGTAGAATCGCACCAAGCATCAGAACATGTGAATTGAGGAACTCATGCGTGGTTTAAAGGCTCATCCATTACAAAGCTCACAGATGTATTCATTCATTATCACCAGCCAAACCATCAAGAAAGTGAACAGCTGCGTAGATTCGCGTGTTGCTTTACGGACACGTAGTGGACCCTTCGCTGATATGCAAAAGGAATAATTATGGTTTAGTGGCCACTGTCTGTCACTGTACAACTGTACTTGCACTAGGGATTCTAGGATAGTTTGAAACGGCCAATGTTACGCCCACAAGTGTTCGTATCGTTGCGGCACAGTTGAGGCAAGCGCCGAGAATCGAAGCTAGGCTAGCGATTGAGACGGCAATGTGCATGGGGCCCAGTTACGCTATCGCGTTCTACTCCTGAAGTCGAAGCTCAAGGGTACTCCAAGTGTTTTCAGTAAATAACCACAAAACTGGTATCACATCCGGGAAAATTACCTGCGTGATATATTTTGTACAGCACCAAATCTCATTTTTGATAACACGAACTCAATAGGTTAGGTACAATTTATTTCAACGAGTGACGCGACTTAACTCATACGCCGTCGGCTCGGCAAGACACATTTCCGCCCCATCCTGAGGAAGCACTCGTCGAAATCTGCAAAGCACTCTCATCTATTGCGGGCTGAAGGCGCGCGAACATAGAGGAGTCGGTGGCGGCGGTGCAACGCGCAGAAGACACTGAGAGCGCTGAAGAGACAGAAAGCCTGAAAATCGCGATGGGACGCGCGACAGCTTTCCCTCCCAAGGCTACCTACGCATGCGCGCGCACAACATGTGAGCTGCGTGTGCCTGCGGCAGACGTTGTCTGTTCAGGGGCCACTATTCGCAGCTCGTTCTAAGCGCTATACGGCCTGTCATTCTTTCAGCATCAATTAGTAACTGCAGCTAAAATATCTGTCACGTCTACCTGTTGATGTTACAGTCAGAAATCTGAGGAATTTTAGAATATACGAGGCGCTATCACAATTTTTATGCGTCGCGTCCATAGAAGAGCACGTAAAAAACAGCAACACGCCGAAAGCGTCATCTGTCGTGCTTTGGCGTAAACCGCATTTCTCCGTGATGCTATTGCGCCGCCCTCGCGCCCTGCTGCGGCCTTGAAGATTCTCCTCCTCAAAAACTTGTTTTTTCTCCGTGGCCATGCCCCAAGCGTTAAATGACGTTGCGCAAGTAGCAATTACATCGACAATCTTGGTGTTGTCATCGTCATCGTGGCGCCGACTGCCGGCGAAGCCTGCCAGTGGGTTCACTACCATTATTTTGTTTTTTGCCTTAAGTCCAGCGTCCCCACCGCGCCGCTTCAAATGATTTGTCGTGTGCTGATCAGCGTTATAATTCGGAGTGACGATTTCAGTAGTTGCGTACCAGCATGTCATGAAACAGTTTTGGACTTACACCAGTGGCGTTTCAAGCCTTGCAAGACTTTGTCACGAACAGCTGCAAAGGTCGTTTATAAACGCTTCCAGGTATTTGCGTCTCTCTACTCATCTCCGCAATGCATTGAACGTTCGCCTCGCACAACCACATTCGCCTCGCACAACCTTGGGAGGTTGATGGTGACATGGGTGAAACGCGCCAACACGGACGCCTGGCTGAGGACGAAACACACACAGCGTCGACAGCGTGTGTGTGGGTAGGCAGTAAAAGAAGGCGAGCACGGCATTATGAAACAATGGGCAGACACAAATGGTGTTCTGAGCAGTGCAGACGTATTTCGCCTTCAATAAATCGACAAGGAAATCATTAGTTGCTGTTAGCCACTGGTGTGCTTATTTTGTGGACAGAATGGGAATGCCCTTCTTGTCTACAAAGTTTCTTCCTGTTCTAAGCAGCCAGCATCGCCCAAGCATGCGTCTCAAGGTGCCTCCTTATCGCTGTTCGAACCAGCGTCGATTGCAGAATTGCTGCTCTGGAGAGGATCGAAGCGAAAATAGTTCATGTCTCAAATCACAGCAATTTCCATTGCCTCAGTGTTTTCTACACTTAAAGCAACTGATAATGGCAGCAACGACAATGGTGGGGACGAAGGCATGACTACATGTGCGCGCCCAGCAGGTGAAATGTCCGCTGAGACTCGTGTCACCGTTATGTGTGGCCACGTGATCAGCTGGGGCACTATCAGGGCACGACTGCCAGGGGTGACTGCGCAGCATCGCTGCCAGTGCTTTAAAGTGGCGGGCTATGTACGCATTTTGAATCACGCTTGATATTGACTATACGAATCAATATTACAGATATTTATTCATCTCCGTTGCATAATGAGTGGTGAATCATTATTAGGGGGTCGATAACTACACGCAGACATAAAAAACGCGACATGCGAAAAGCTGATGTCACTGCTCCTTTAATGCCACCTTGCCATATGTTACAACTGACTAGTAAGTGTTACCTCTCCACACCTGCCTGTATACACATGACGAGGTTAAGTTCTCATGCCCGTACCCCTTACACATGGGTACTCTAAATTCTTCTAAGAAAGAGGACATTTTCCGGAAAGGCGCTCATGCACAGTGACTGATGACAAAAGACTATCTTTTTACCGGCAAAGCTCCTTCGTGAAAAAGCAGATACAGCATCTACTTTTCAAATGTAAAGGGTGTACTCTCACATGAGGCCTGTACAACTTATTAATGCTCTTTCAATGGAGGCTTCCTAGGTGCTGCCATAATGGGTGCAAATCATTTTATACATTTTCTTTCATTCCTTTTTGACAAAGCAGTGCTGCACTTAAAATTGACTTTTTAGACATTCTCAAGCACAGAACTTTCCCCTCAACATGAACACTGATCTGCCTCTAGTGTCCCTTAAAAAAATAAAAATTAGAGCATAACACTTACCATCCAGTTCATAAGTTCATAATATAAACTAGGTATACAGCAACAAATACGACTGAGTGATAGGCACAGTTGGACACTCATTAGAAAAAGAATATTGGTGCTCACCAAGCCACTCGTCTTGCTACCAAGTCGATCAGCAAGGTGCGGATATTTCTGCACGAGCCTTTCGGGTGCTATCCTGTATAGCTCTTTTGATGGATACCTGCAAGTAAATTGTTGATATTTTGATATAGTGCCAGCGCAGCCTGGAAATAGTACTTTGGAGAATAACCCTGAAGTTAAAGGGACACTGAAGGAAGTTGTTGCCCCCGAGTTTTTTCAGCCAGATTGAAAGATTTCATGCCGAAATCACAAGACAAAACCACCATTGAGGCAGAAACTAGAGGGAAATAACGATTTAATGCGTTTTTCACTAACTGCTGCGTCTAGTAGCCGCGCCACGAACTAGAGGTGATGTTTGGCGACGTTTCATGCACCAGAAACCGGCATGCCAACAATGCCAGCCGTTGCCCGCGTCTGTAAGCATTACTGTAGCTCCCCGTACAGATCCTAGAACCACTACGACTGGCACTGACAGCAAACAATGCCCATGACTGGGGTAAAGCCCCTAACATCGTGGGGTACGCCTCAGTGCCTTTGTGGAAGAGGGGAATGAGATACAAAGGAGAGATTTAGACAGAGAAGAGGACAGAAACAGTGCACCCTACATGCACCGCGATGACTCTGATGTCACGACTCGCACTGGCATGCAGCCACCATGCGCTGATGATCCGCTAAAAATATAGCCAACTGTTCAAAAATATGTGAAATAAACTCCATTTATCGGAACGGTTCAGTCTTCCAAGTAGAATTTCGATGCTTTCGTCACTTTTTCCCTCATTTTGTTCAGTATCCCTTAAGCGAATTTTACCTCACAATATCATTAGTACCAAGATGGTAACACAATGACAATGAAAGCACAACATACCAAGCTAGCTTGAAGCAGGCTTGGAAGATGCGATCAACAACGGCGCGGCGCACCGGCCCACTTATCGGTGTGCCCCTTGCAAGAATTTCCTCATAGTGCCCAAAGGAAGGCAGTACGCAATTGAGAAAATCGCGCCTGTCTTCAACAGGCACAGGTGCCTCAATGATGACGTTTGAAGTACCAGCACTGAAACAAAGACATGAATTCAAACCATCATATTATAATCTTTTTGAGGTTTCAATAAATGACATCAGCATAATACTGCTAAGACATCCTATTTCTTACGTCGGTTCAGGAGAGCCAATAATTGATGAAGCTGCCTGGCTGGCACAGGGCGACTGACCGGTTGCAAAGACAATTTCAGGAATGGTGCACTGCAAAACAAAAAAGGCTTGTGTGCAACAGTCTCATTTCCAACTTAGTAGAAACCTGTTAAAGTAAATAAACATAAGTTTTTATGGCTTAACGCATTTCAGCTCATAAAATTGCAGTAAGACCAGCAAGGAAGCATGATACTATAAAGAGCTCTGAAAGGGTTGAACAGTGGGAAACGGATTGAAAGCTTAGCAGGTTAAGCCTACTAAGCTTTCATTTCTTACATTCATTTCTGTTCTTTGTGAAGAATGAATTTCAAGCATGCTAGCTGTAAACTGTTCGGACTATTGCCGAACAAATCTGTTGCAAGTTTGAACAGCTGTTTGCTTTGCATGCTACTGAAAGCAGCACTACATTTGGCACTCCGGTAGCATCATTAAAAATGCTTTCATCTTAATGACAACTCGCATTTTAGTTGTCATAAGAGAGAGAAATAATGCTTTAAAATAGGGTCATCGTAACTATGCATTGTCCAACAATGACAAGCTCCTGAAGCTCTCATGAGCCTTCTGCACTAACAGTGCAGCAAAGCTCAGCCTTTGAGTTTGCAAGGTGGTATTCTACAAGGGATCTGGGCACCAACTATAATAGTTTTGACTTTGTTATCAATTCTCAAATTTTTTTTCAGAACAAAAAGCTCAGAAGAACTGAGTAGATATGGCATTTGCAACACAACCTTGATAGAAAATCATGTCTCCATGTATACACACACAATTTCCCCGGTGGCAAAAATCATTTCTGTAAATTTATCTACTAAATACATCAATGCGACAGTTTAGAGCATGCCAATATTTAATACAAACACTCACATCTGCTTGTAGCACCAACTTTCTTGAAACCTTGATTTTGCCTTTGTTTGGCACACAGGTGCCCGGGTCCAAATCAATGTAATCATCAAGCTCCTCATCAAATATCTGGATCTAAACCATAAATTTCATTTGCAAGTCCAAAATTAGTTCCTGATAGTACCTAATAAAATCACTTTTTTCAACTCGGAATACTACAGCTTGCTGCCAGCTGCTCCAGAATAGATTGATAACAAGTAATGTACAGGGATGATAGGTCAATTGCTCACAATGCAAGCACAGTGGTGCGCACACATCTTTCTGACTGCATATGAGAGGGATAGTTGCATTAAAATCAAACGCTTGTATAAATACAAAGATTTTTTTTTTTAGTGGAGGTCAACTTACTTAAAATAACTGAGAGCATAATTCTATCACTTGATTAAAGTGGCAAGTTGGGCTTGTTGGTACATGATTCTGGTATACTGCAGCGCAACAAACACACAAAGGACTGAACAAAAAAGACGACGAAGAGCGCTAACTGAAGTATGCCAGAATAATTATATCACACCAGCTGGAGAAATCGCAGTGCGGAGTTTGTTGATCAACAAAGTAACTAATTAGAGGTCAATCTAGTGGGGAGCATGTTCTGACAGCGTAAACGAGGCTAATAACGCATCATACCCATGCAGCAAGAATTGTTTGCATAACAAGTTTCTAGAGAAGTCCTCAGAATTTCTGGCGGAATGCATTCACGCGTCAACACGGCGGTTGAAATGTTTTCATGTCCTAGATTTATTTATTTGGCTGTAGCAGAAGTTTCGCTTTCTTGTCCCCTGCACTAAAAAATAATTTCATCGTTGGGGTGCCTCTATTTTTGGGCAGGCCCTCAAAGACCGTGAAGAGTTGAAGGAATAATTGCAAGGTCCTCAACTTGGTGGTACAATTTGAAATTTCAACAAAAAGCGATCGGTATGGTTACACGAGGTACTTTTGACCGCGATCGAGTCGGCTGCAATCCGAGCGGGGATCGATCGCCCTCGAAAGTGTCCATGCGACATCGTGGTATTAATGAAAGTATGCTTCCAGCGCAAGGACACGAGGACGAACCACATACTGTCAAGAATTTCCAACAAGCCCAAGCCACCGTCGCGGTAATAAGCTGCGAGCACCAAGGTACTCACCAACGTGTTCTCAGTGACAGTAGTTAGTGCTGACAGTGCAGCGACGAGCTCTTCATGTTGCCCCGTATGCAGCGTTATTTTTTTTCGCTGGCCATTTTCCAGAATGGCAAGGCAAACGACGCTGCTTGCCATAACACGCCGTTGTTAGGAAAAGCTTCAGCAATCAACACCACACGACACCAACAACACTGCGAAGATGTCTTTTTGACTGACGCGGTTAACTCGTATGCTCCGATCAACAACAAGCACTGCAGCACATGGCAGCCCCAGGTGGCACACGCAGTGCGGCGCTAGTGGCTGCTACTATTGCCACGTCAAATTTGTCGACAGAAGTAAGTTTCTACGAACATCGATCCGTGTATTCTCCTCAAAGCATCTCGGATAAGCAAAAAAAATATTTGTTCGATCGTATAACAAATCAAGATCGTTTAATGCAAAAGAAAAAAAAGATAAACTTGTGAAACTTGTGAGTCCTCGGTAGCCTCGGTAGCCTCGGTCGTGCTCGTAGCCTCGACAAAACTCGAAAAGCGAAGAAGGCGTTGGTATGGTGGCTAGAGGGGGAAGTGTGACGGGCGAGAGCGGAGGGCTGTACGAATTCCCAATGAAAGATGGCGGTCACACCAGGTGGCGCTACCTGCGCCGTAGGTGCAGGTAGCGATGGTTGAGCAGAAGCTTCCAGGCCTATTTTATGCTGATGATATTGTCTTATTTGCGGACAGTCAAGATGATATACAGCGACTGGCAGATATATGCGGAAGGGAGGGTGAGGCTCTAGGACTAGGATTTAGTGCAACAAAATGTGGATTGATGGTATTTAATGATCACGGAGACCATACGGTCTTAATACAGGGCCAAAAAATACCGAGGGTAAGCGAGTACAAGTACCTCGGAGTATGGGTAAATGAGGGGGATAGATATATGGAGGTACAGGAGAAAGCATCGGTAGCAAAGGGAAAGAGGAATGCTGCAATTATGAAGCACAGAGCTTTATGGGGATACAATAGGTACGAGGTGCTTCGAGGGCTGTGGAAGGGTGTGATGGTTCCGGGGCTTACATTTGGGAACTCAGTGGTGTGCATGATGTCAGAGGTGCAATCAGGAATGGATGTAAATCAAAGGACGGTGGGCCGCCTCGCGTTGGGCGCTCACGGGAAGACGGCAAATGAGGCGGTAAAGGGTGATATGGGATGGACAGGCTTTGAAGTGAGGGAAGCGCAGAGCAAAATCAGATTCGAAGAGAGGCTGAGGAAAATGAAGCAGAGTAGATGGGCAGAGAAGGTTTTCAGGTATTTGTATAGAAAAAGCGTTGACACGCAGTGGAGAAAAAGAACTAGGAGGCTCACCAGTAAATATACGGCTGGCAGTGCGGGCGATATGGCAACAAGGAGCATTAAGCGGAAGGTCAGAGAGGCGGAGAGGACTTATTGGATGACAGCGATGGAAAAGAAGCCGGCTCTGAGTAACTACCGAAAAGGAAAAAACGAAATAAGGAGGCAAAGGTTTTATGATAATTCAAGGGGAAGCGCTTTACTGTTTGAAGCAAGGTCGGGCTGCCTTAGAACGCGTAGTTATAAAGCGAGATTCAGTAACGAAGAAGAACAATGTACATGCTGCGGGGGAACTAGGGAAACGATGGAACATGTACTGATTGAATGTGGCGATATTCACCCAGGTATACGTGTGGGCACGAGTCTACATGAAGCCTTGGGTTTTAGGGACAACAATGGAAAGCTGAACACGCCCGCGATAGAAATAAGTAAGAGACGGTTAGAGTATTGGTGGCAGAAAAGTAGAGATAAAGTACAAAAATAAATAATTGGGGGAAAAAAAAGGTAATTCTGCCTTAAGAGGCAGAGAGATGGACCGTGAATTTATATTTTTTGGTATAATAACATAGATTTTCTCAATGTAGATAAGGCATTAGGACAACATGAAACAAGGAAGTTCTTTTTTTTTTTTTCCTCCTTCGAGCCAGGTGGCAGACATGTCACCGCCCCGTTATAAAGGGGACGCTCATAGCATCCATCCATCCATCGTGCTTGCGGCGGCATTTGCCTGCTTTGCGTATGGCCGCTAGACGTTAGTTTCACTTGTTTCTAATAATCGCTTATACCCCGCGCCCGTGCTGTTAAAGGCGCTACGTGTTTGTTTCGCTAAGAAGCATGTGTTCAGGTTCATAGCGGTGTTAGGCAAGAGAAAAAAAAGAAAAAAAACCAAGAATGCTTTTAAATCGGACCGAACTGGCGTGCCTCCAGGTTTTCATATTTAAATGTTTCTTAATATCGTTTTGCTTTGACATGTTTAACCTGCAACAGTGTGCAAAAACTGGGCTAGTTGGTTGATTTTCATGGTAAAAGCAGCGCAAAAAGACGGCAACACGAGAAGAACGACAAAGGACAGGCGCTGACCTGTTCAGCGCTGGTCGTGTGTCGTTCCTATTATCGTGTTCCTTTTGCACTGCTTTTACCATATTTACAGGCTGCTTCAGTTGAACTAAACCACTTGCTCGGCTACATAGCCCAGCTGACTTTAAAGTGTTCTTTCCTCTTGGTGAAATGTAAACTGTTTACAATCGTTCATAGCGAGTATATTGGCTGCAGTGCAGTGCGGTTTTCTTTTTTCTCAGTCCGCACTCACCTCCCCCTTCATTTCCTCTGCATTGTAGGGGGTTCTCTTGAGCGCGAAATGTTCAAAGCATCTACATTTTCCGGCTCCTTTCCTTGAGGAAATTGAAGTGGGGATCGGAATGCTGCAGCTGGAGGCTCTTTGATACTGAACATTTTATCTTATTATTTTAGCGATAGTTCTATCTATGCAAGGACCAATGATTTCTGTTAACTTACGGCTTTAGATGCATACTAAATACACGCAAGGGAAATGGTAAAACATGTTTATTTATCACGCATTTGTCATCCCATACTTGTCACACATTTGTTATCACATACTTCCCCATCACGTCAAGAGGTCAAATTACTTGACCCTCCTCAACTTCAAGTGGTTTGGCGCTGCCTTTGGACACTCCTGTCTGCTTTTCTTTTTTCTTTTTTTGCTAAAGTACTTCGGTGCGTCCGGAAACACCGTAGGCACAGCGTCTTCTGACAAACGCGGGGTATCTCAACAACATCATCGTTTATACAACGCTGTCCCTTAATAAAACACGTTGTGGGGCTAGTTGGTGATACATTCTTATTTAAAAAATTATAGCGCTATATTAGACGAGGACAAGAAGAAATGTACATGACAGGACCGTCCTGTCATGTACCTTTCTTCTTGTGCTCGTCTAATATAGCGCTAAAATTTTAAAATAAGAACGCTGTCCCTCGTCAGCTCTTTGTAAGTCAGCTTAATATTTCGAGCTCATTGCTCTCGCCTCGAGAGATCCTTCGGGGCTTTAAAGACCGAAAGCTTCTCCGAGCACGATCTACACCCGCCTTTACAGCCAGGGACGAAGCATGTACTTGCGCGATTTGACGGCATGGTTCGCAGAACACGTGGGTAAACAAACGACGACAGCGAAGGCGAGGCATCCGAACGAGGTGACGGCACAGCACAGAGAGAACGAACGAGCCTAAGCAAGCGCGGCGAGCACCTACTACTACACCAGCGCCCCTTGCGGCGGCCAGAACTTTCATTGCGTTCCGCGCATCCCTCTCACATGGCAGGGATGCAGCGCCCGTCACACTTCCTCCTCTAGCCACCATAGCGTTGGTGTGCTCAGAAAAAAAAAATGGCGACGAGATGAGCTTTCATATTTCCTAATAAAATTCTTACACTCAATCAGCATTTCACGGGAAACATCTCAGGCGACGCAGAGCGCTGCGTAACTTCCAAGTGGCTGCCAATGTACCACAGACCAGCATGCACATTTTTTGCTATTTTCGGTTATTTTCCGCGATACATTGGAACATACCTGATGTTCAGTGTCTAAATCCTAACGTGTGTTTGTGTGTGTGTGTGGTGGGGGATAGCAAGGAGACTAGACTCATGCAAATATTTCGCTACTCAAAGATTACATGTAATGTATTGATACGGATGTGATCAAGGCCGGATTAACAGTGCTGAGGGTCCGGTTCAAAAAGACAAGGGGAGCCTCTACCCCCACCTGCCTATCTCGTCATTCTTTGGACTTGACGATTTTCTGAATTCACTACAAAGAACACATGCCGTATTTACTCGAAAAACATTTTGCCAATGATGGTATCCCTACGACGCCGGGAGCAACGACTCAAACTATCACTTTTTCGCAGTCCTTCCATAATCTGAGTTCCATATATAACACAAATATTTCATTGGGCGTTGTTTACACTATCGTGAAAGCATAATATAACTTGGAAACATCTGCGTCAGCTAATTTCCGGCTATTATTATTTTTTCTCAGCCCATGAAACGAGATTTCATCAAGAAACCGCTCTCTATGCGCGTTCGCATTGCGTGTTCCGGAACTGTTGGGTTTGTACTGAAATCCCAGTCCGGCTGCTCTCTGTGCACATCAGCTTCATCAGCTCCGTCGCTCTACGCGGTGCATGGTTGTGGACGATTGCAACATTTTTACCTGAGACTGAATAACTTTGAACTGATTTCAGGAAGATGCACATATGCAACGAACACCTTTTCTAAGAGTTCTGTTTCGAGAAATCAAGGCTTAAACTTAAAACAATTCTTTTTCTAGCCCTCAGGGGGCCCCGTAAGTATGGCCCAGTT
The DNA here is from genome assembly GCF_013339695.2 of Rhipicephalus sanguineus. Classification (NCBI taxonomy): domain Eukaryota; kingdom Metazoa; phylum Arthropoda; class Arachnida; order Ixodida; family Ixodidae; genus Rhipicephalus; species Rhipicephalus sanguineus. The sequence continues at coordinate 173,776,496 of NC_051180.1, read as the reverse complement.
CACTTGAACCCATTGAACCCTGCATAATCCGCCCCTGGATCATGTGATCGATACCTTATCAGCTTGAGCAGGTGTAGGAAAAAATGTGCCCGGAATTTACGTCCCCTCTGGCATTAACTCTCTAGGAAAAGAAGTCCCCAATGGAAAAAGAAACCGAGAAACGAATCCTGTGGGAACCAAGGAGATTGGAATGCACTTGACAAAAAAGTGCATTCTCTATTCGACACTTCGCAAATCAAGTCGCCAGCTCTCTTTACCCTCATTTAAGTATCCGAAACATATACGTTTCGTCAAAATATTCTAGTATTTCTCAGCGAGGTTCTGGCATTAAACCTTTAAAACTGGTGCGAACAAACTGCTGCCTCCGGATGAAATGCATGGGCGCTGAACTGACATCCCCTTTATGTCGCTTCGGGCTCGTGTAATAGCTAAATAACGCTGTATCTGACATGCATTGTATGTGATATTGCATCTGACATGAAACTTTCATAGATAAGTCAGAAAGCTGGGCGAGTTAGTCGGTAATTATTGCGCCCCATCTGTATTGTCGCCTTTTACGCCGTGGAAATAATAGATACATATTTATTGCACATTAAATTTCAGCATAAACTGCAATCTTCGCGCAGATCCTTCTTTTTTTCAATGAGAACTAAAGAATTGGCTACTTGAAGGCGCAACGTATTGGCGCCCCCGTCTGGGGACGTTTTTTTTCCAACAACGCAAATGGACCTTTTTTCCGGGGACGTATCTTCCGGGGACGTCTTTTCCGGAACCCCAGCTTGAGCATTTAGTGTCATGAAAACTATTGCGCCCATGGCAACTGCGTTTAGCCGCTTTGGCCATATTTCTCGCGACCAGGCATCTTTTAATATGACAAAGGGCTATAGCTTCTCCATATAATTTATTGTATTCCATATTATTGTTCTTTTCTTATTCTATCGGCTCATAACCCAACCATTCTTCTATTTTTATACATACTTGACGACCAATTAATTCCTTTTCCTTCGTCGAAATTCTAAATTACCACTTAATATTCCCCGCCGGTTTCATGCCCCCCCCCCCCCCATAGGTAGATAAGAGCCATTAATGATCGAAGGATCAAGCAAGCAAGCAAACAGCCGGCCCACAGTGACCTGATGCTGTCTTTCTCTCTCTCTCTCTCTCTTGCATTGTTCTATAGTAACGTCGTATTAAAGCAGACACTTTCGGTAAAACACCGCATCCTTTATATCTGTAAATACGTGCAATATTGCACTTACAGATTTCGTCTCGGCCACACATGTGCTTGCTGAACAACTGTGCGTTTCCTTGTTACGAAGCATGGCGCAGAGATATCCTGCGAATGTCTGACTGCATGTTTCGTCAACACATTAAAACTGTTGAGTCCAGTGATGGAATTAAGTGCTGCTCCCATGGTGTTTTACTTATGACACGATACGGTTGCACCAAACTGCTCCAGAAAAGAAAGAGCCGCTCATTGCAAACTGTGATATTTGTTAGGAACTGCTCCAAAACGCCTCTGTGAAACTAAAGACGGGGAACTAACTCTGCGACCAACCCGCAAGTCCTAAAAAAACCACAACAATCATCCTAGTGTAGAATATGCCACAATGCGCAGCTTTATTGGCTCGATCTTATATCTCTTTTGTGTAACGAAAACGGCATTTTAAGTATACAGCTCATCTTAACGTTGTTTTTATTTTGTCCACCTTGAGATGCATGCATACAGGCTAAATTGGTACGTGAAATGTGAAGATTCCCCACCCCAAAATTAGGGGCCTCAAATTTTCTGTTGTCTTGACCAGTTCGCACGTACTGCGAGAGCCGTAGCACCCTTTTTTTTATTGCGATAGCAATTATATGGACAGTCTCGGCTGGATTTTGCCGTCGCCGTCGCCGCCGTCATGCACCGTATATGTATAAGTATGTATATATATACAAAAGCCCCAAAGAAAAATAATTCAGAAAAATGCTTCCGAAGCGCGGAATCGAACCAGGGACCTCTTCCTCCGCAGCGAGTGGCGCTAGCCACTACGCCACGAAACGCAGATCCTCCAAGTAGGCAACGGCGAGCGTTATATACACACCGTTTACCGCTGGACGGACTCAGAGACGGCTGCGCTTATAAGCGTTTCTTCATTACCAGCGAGATGGCGTTAGGAGCGCGACAGGCGCATTTAAGAGTCGTAGGCGAGCTCGCTCGCTTCTTCTTATACTTGCGCAGGGAGAACCTTGCCCTTCCGCTGTCTGCTCGCGCGGTTTTCTTGTGCTGAGGGGAAGAGGGATGTTTCACGCTTTCACCGTGATGTCCGCGCTCATGTTACGGAGCGTACGAAAGCCACTCGAGCTCAAGGGACGCCGCTAAACGAACAAACAGAAGATGAGCGCGAACTATCAAGTGTCACAGCTCGACACTTGAAGCACGCTAGTTTCCTTCGATGCTTCGGCCGTCTTTGCAACAGGAGCGCCGTTCAATCTGAGAGTATCCATTGGCGAGCCTCACTTCATATAGCATTAGTTTCTTGCTATCGCATTCATTGCTTCGGCCTTGCGGCGAAACTATGTTTTCGTTACACAATCGCAAAAGTGCGAGAAGTGGCCTATAGTGATGCCACCGTGGTCTAATAATGACGCTCGTCTGCTGACCCGAAGATAGCGGACCGAATCCCGGCCGCGGCGGCCACATTTCGGTGGAGGCGAGATCCTAGCGGCCCGTGTACTTAAATTTAGGTGCTCATCAAAGAACACCAGATGGCCGAAATTTCCGGAGCGCTCCACTACGGCGTCTCTTGTAATCATATCGCGGTTTTGTGATATGTAAAACCTTTAGGCGTGCGCACGGGGGTGGTCGCAAAATCTGCCCCATGATCGGGAGGGGGGAGCTCGCGACGAACCCCCGCGGCGCCCGCGCTCGCCCATAATAAAACCCCCGCGCTATCCAGTGAAAGTGACCCGCCTGGCATCATTTTGAAATTGACAGTAAAATACATCTCCAGGGGTAATCTTATACAATCACGTTAGACAACCACTTCCGCTATTACTTCTATAATTAAATTTGCGCTGCCGGCTTTTCTTGTTGAAAGTTGAAAGTGTTGAAGTGCTCCTCGTCAGTCTCTGTGTGCTTCTTGTGGTTTTTTAGTGCGCTATACAATCTTATATCATGGAATACCAACTAGCCTAATCAACCACCCGCCTGTGGAGGTGCTGGCGCTGTTCGGCAGTTCGGTCGTTCGGTCTAACAACCCTAGTTCGGTCTGCCATATTTTTTTTATCGTTCTTTTGATCGCACGACGAACTGGCGTGCGCACGTGCTTTTCAACAAGCCTCGAGAGTGGCTGTACTTGGTGCACTGGAAATGTTTTCGTACTCGGAGCTGCATTGATTCTGACGGAAGGTGAGTCAATACATCTTTGGCCGTTTTTCTTGTGCAGTTACAAACTAAGGCGCGTCGGGTGATGCTGTAATCGATATCGCACACGTTGATGTAACGCCGTCGGCTATCGCTTTGCTCTTCGCCGGAAATGCAACACGCCATAAGCGGCAGCATTTCGATGGGGGGAAATGCAAAAGCGCTCATGTGCCGGGGATCGTAGGCCCGTTAAAGATCTCCAGGTTGTCAAAACCAATCGGTAGACCTTCACTGTGTACGACATACCTCGTAATTAAATCGTAGTTTTGAAACGTAGAACCCCAGAATTCAATTCACGCAATTAACTGCAGCTTACCGATCTGCCATGTACTGGTTCTCTTCCGTTAACAGTTGGAGACATGCAAGTTGCCTTTAATAGATTAGAATTAGGTTGATGCCGATTCTAATTTTGCATTCACAAGTAATAAGTTATTATGAGCATCTGAGTTTTGTGAGGAAATGAATCTCACAAACTTTGGAGAACAATTAAAAAAACATATCTTCATTTCCTTACTTCATAATCCTGGCAATCAGCTTCAGCTTAATATTCAGTAGCATGATTATAAGTTGCTTAACGCACTTGAAGCATAAGGCGTTGTGTCAAAAATAGCCCTCTTCAATCTCTTTCAGATGCTGCTTGCCATTTGTAAAACAATTCATTTATTACAGTAAGGTACCTAAGTAGCCTTAGTGAAGCTATATTGATCATTTGTGAAAGAATATATGATTTTTAAGGTTTTATATATGTGTACAGAGAATCATGGTGGTTACAAAGTTCAACAGTGCGTGTCAAGCATGAAAACTGTTCAAGCACATGCTTTTCATCAAAGGCCAGCACATCCTGAATAGATCTTTTTATCCATGTTGCATATGGCTGGTGGCTCTGAGCTGGCTGTGTTTAATGGTAGTAACTGCGACCTTTTCACATTGGTCTCCTGTGTGAATCAGTTCTGCTAAATTCTGCAAGGTCGCGGAAGGAATAAGGAAAGTAAATTGAAATCGCTCAACTGGTAGAGTGACCACCCCAGAAAGGCGTTCGTCCCAGGTTCGGTCTCTGGGCCAGGACAAATTTTAGCGCGCAGCTCTTAGGTGCCCGTTCCTGTGTTGAGTTGCTAGTAACGTCAGCATAATTGAGCAAACGAATATGTGTCATAGGAATTGGGCAAGTCCCACTGCCGTGTACAGCAGGTGCGAGTGTCAAGCGAACTTGGGAAAATGAGAGAGAGAAAGAAAGAGGAAAAAAAAACTTCATGCAGTTGCACTGGATGTGAAAGCTGTAGGAAGTGCAGAACAGTCATCAAATCGCGCTTGGAACTCTTCGATAGAAGTGAAGTCTTCTCTTTTGAGGGCCTCATGCATTCCCTCGTAGCGTTGTTTCAGTCACTCTCGGCGCATTTTTTCTACTCCATCTTCTGTCGACAAGAGTGAGCTGCCCGGTGTCCATGACAGGCAAGAGTGCAGTCCTTTTCTCAGCGCTTACTCCAGTCTTGCTAGGTGCTAGATCCTTTAATGCTGCATGCGACAGGGCTAGCTCTGCTCGTGCCTACGCAGACTTTGTTGTCCTTGCTGCACAAGCCCGGGCCCCTAAATTGCTGTGCACCTAATATCATTTTCAAGACATTTGAAGAACAAGAGGAAGAAGACTTCTCTTTGCTACTAGCATGCACTTAGTATGCTGCAGATGGTACGTTATGCCAAGCGATGACAGCATAGAGCATATGACAGCCCAGGCCCCTGAACAGCTCCGCACTTAATACAGAGAGCAATAAAGGGACAGAGAGAGAGAGAATGGTTGATGAAAGACAGGGGAGTCAACCAGGAAGAGGTCCGGTTGGCTACCCTGTACTGGGAAGGGGAAAGGGGGTATGAAGACATAAAAATATAGAGAGACAGCAAAAGCCACAGAAAGAGAAAGAGACAGAAATAAACAGACATGAAAAAGAGACAGAGAAAACAGAAAGAGAGAAAAAAAGAGAAAGAAGTGGAGAGATAAAGAGAGATGGAAAATGACAGAGGAAGACATAAGGGAAGATAAAGAAAGAGACACAAAAAAAGAGATAGAAAAAAAACAGAGAGCAAGACAGAAACATGAATAAAAATAGTAATACAGTTGCACTCCTTTATAAAAGACACTAATATAACAGACACGTGGGGTATAAGAGACACCAGTGTGGCACATGAAAGTAGGGGTTGATAGGAAAATACATGAAAGTAGGGGTTGATAGGAAAATGCATAACCTAGTACCCTGCTTATAAGAGACACCTCATATAAGAGACAAGAATTTCTCCCCCGTGCATGCCTCTTATAAAGGGGCTCAACCGTAAAGAAAAACTAAGAAAAAAGCAGAGAGAAAGAAACGAGGACGAAAGAGCACATGCAGGGCTGGCACATGAAAGGCAGCTGGCTTCGCTTGCTGTGGCAGGACTGTCAACATTTCGCTTGGTTTACGACACCTGCAATGCAGAGAGTGATGTGCATAGCACTCGGGGCGCTAGCACTTTCTGCGGCAACATTTAACGAAAGTTACATTGGTATGACTGTGGATAGCCGAACCTCCAAATGCACTTGGCATTGCCCCAACACGATGCTGCGCTCAGCATTCGCATTAGGGAGTATTGTGATTGGCGGTGAATTTTTTTGGCTACCAAGAAGCTTTCTTTCCGAGAAATCTGCGTGGATTTCCTAGTGGGCTTCGTGCTACAATCAGGCGGTAGTCTACTTCCCTTTTTTAGTAGTCTTCTTTATTCCTTCTTTGGATAGTGCATTTGCATGTTTTGTTTGAACATCATAGAAATTTTTTGCATCACAAACAAGTGTGAAGATTAGCTCAGGCATTTGGCCCAAAAATTGTGTGATGTTGGCATGATGTCCACATATACGAGGGTTCCAGGCTGACGACTTAGTGCAGTGTTAGAGAACAGAGGGAGTAGCTGCTTTCATTGAAAATTTCGGACATGTCACTCACAAAGTAAAAAAGCTACCTGCCTGCTTACTCATGTTGCATGTTCTGTTCTGTGTATTCTTGTTAGTGGAACTGAAGCTGACAAAATCTTTTTGCCAACAATTATCCTTGTCACTTGAGCCAACAGCTGAGATGTTTCTTGATCTCTTATCTGCATCAGCTTGTCTAAGGTTCTTCTCGTAACACGAGGGAGAAGGCAGTTCTATCAGCTTTGTAGTGATATACCAGGCAGCTCAGTAGAGCCCGATCTGTGCTGCACACTGCTTTGTGTAGCGTTCGGAGCACTTCCACCATGATTCTTTGTGCACGCTTATGAATGTACACACATTCCGAAACTGGTAAGGCACCCAGTTCACATGGCTGTTGTCATTTCTTCTCAGATCACTCACAGTCATTGCATCAGTGGGTATTCTTGTTTTAAAAGCTGTAGACAATGCTGGAAATGCAGGAGGAAAAAAAAAGGTCATGTGCCTAGGTAAAATGGCACTGTCATGTTCAGTATTTTATGCAATAGTTTTATGTGACTTTCTCATAAGGTGCATTAAGCTCCACATATTCAAGAAGTGGAGAATCCATCTGAAACCTCAAAATTGGCAGCTTCTGTGGCATGCTAGGAGGAACAGTGCGAGTTCGCAATGTACACTACTGGACAGGTAGCATTTGAAAGGGTTAAAGGCTGCTTGCAAGTAACATGCACATAATTTCATTTCTATGCTTGGCTTGGGGCTGTTATGATAGGTTTGCATCTCAGTAGCTCTAATTTTTGGAGCTCCTGGGGCTTCTGCCTCTTTTGCCTGTTTTTAGCATAGATAATGTTAATTATCGATGTTTCAACACTTTTTCATTATAGATGGATGCAAGGAATACATTCACATGTAACCGCTGCCAGCACAGGACACATTCTCTGGCTTCCCTTTTGCGGCATTTTTGTGCCTCGCATGGCACAGAGGACGGCTGGAATTGTAGCTTTGAGGGCTGCATGAGAACGCACAGGCTGTACAGTTCTTTCCGGAAACATGTGACCCGCCATCACAAACATTTGTTCCTCTCAAGCGCCAACGAAAGCTCTGTGGACGTGCTGCTGCCCAACTTGCATGATGGAGTGGATGAACCCACTGAGGAACCCACCGAGGAACCCATCGAGGAACCCAGTGATGAGCCTGGTGATGATGTTTTTAGTGCAAGTCATCACTGTGTCATGCATTTGTCATCACTACTTTTAAAATGGCAGGAGGGCAGGCAACTACCGGAAAGTACGGTAAATAAAATTGCAAATGATGTTATTAACTTCGTCTCACATTGCAAAGAAACTCTGAATTCAGATGCAGTGACACAGCTCGAGAAGCTTGCCAGCAAATCAGGCAGGGAAAATCACTGGAAAAGTATTTTTGAGTTTGTACCTTCTGAGACTATAAATCTTTCTGGGCCAGGTAGCAGTGACTGCTTTGAATATGTTCCAATTTTGGAAACCATTAAAGCTGTTGCGAGAGTTCGCAAACTATTTGAAGAAACTGGAAAAGGCTGCTCAACCCTTCTACGGGACGTGTGCGACGGCACATACTACAAAGAGCACAGTGTCTTCAAAAATGGTGACAGAGAAAAGCGAATAGCTCTTCAGCTATATTTTGATGATTTTGAAATTTGCAACCCTCTGGGCAGCAAACGAGGGCAGCACAAACTCCTAGCTGGATATTTAACTATCTTGAACTTCCCTCCAAAGTTTCGGTCCAGGACATCGGACAAACACCTGGTCCTTCTAGTGAAAAGTGCCCTCGTAGCCAAATACTATCTGCTTCAAATTGTTCAGCCACTTATTCAAGTTCTCAAGATACTTGAAGAAGTTGGTATTGAACTAAATGGCGAAGTTGTTAAGGGGTCGCTTTTGTTCGTGGCGGCGACAACCTGGCCAGCCATCAGATAGGTGGCTTCCGCGAATGTTTTTCATCTGGGCCGATGTGCCGTTACTGCATGGCAACGAAAGCAGTAATTAATGAGAAGTGGCACGAAGAGGACTTCGCTATTCGAAATAAGCAGACACATGATCGTCACGTCGAGCTGATTCAGCAAGACCCTAACCTGTCTAGCATCTATGGCGTAACGGGTAAAAGCTGCCTGAGTTCCTTGCAGTCATTCGATGTTACTCAAGGACTACCACCCGATGTCATGCATGATATTTTTGAAGGCGTAATACCATTTGTAATGAAGCATGTCATCCGGCAGATCATAGCAAGTTGCAGTCTGACCCTTGAAGAATTGAATTAGAGGCTTGCTTCATTTCCTTTCCAAAGAGCTGACAAAAAGTCCAGGTTGCCACTTCTAACACGTCAGGCAATATTTGGAACATCAACTATCAAGGGGTCAGCTGCCGAAAAGCTTTGTTTTTTTCGTTTTTTTTTCTTTGCTTGTTGGGGACATTGTCCCAAAGGGAAATGCAGCTTATGAAGTGTACCTTGCACTGCGTGCTGTGGTAGATGTCGTTCTGGCTCCCCAAGTGTGCTATGGTGCAGCTGCACATTTGAAAGTGCTTATTGAAGATTTTTATTTTGCCTTTAAAGACACGTTTGTTGCCGTGAACATCATACCAAAGATGCACTATTTAGTGTATTACCCAAGACTCATGCTTTTGTATGGCCCTCTGTCAAAGCTCTCTTGTATGCGCTTTGAGGCCAAACATCATTTTTTTAAATCACTTTCTATAAAGACCCGCAACTTCAAGAACATTTGTTCAACACTTTGTCGCCGACACCAAATGCAATTCATGTATACGTTGTCTCAACCCCAGGAATCACAGAGTTTTGTGGGAAGCAAGAGAGTGGATGTAAACACATTGCCTGAGCTCTTGCGTGATAGGCTCCAGGAACTGAGTTTAGATTTGGAATATATGCATTGTGTGAGCTCAGTTACTGTTCCTGAAAGGAGACTCAGTGTAGGTTGTGTTATACCCATTCATGTGCCATGTGATGACTTGCCACATTTTGCTCAAGTGACATTAATAGCTGTGAGTGGCCTGAAGCTGTTTGTGGTTGCCTCACTACTTGACACGAGGTATTTTGATCATCATTATCATGCTTTTGCTGTACAGGCCACAGCTCACAGTGTCATCATAGAAGATATTAGCCACTGCGGGGAGTTTTTTGAACAGCTGTACATGTACAAAAAGAGAAATTTCCACTTTGTCAGCCATCGCTCTGCTTTTTTCACTGATGCAGACCAGTAACTCCTGGCATTATAGTTAGCCATGCAGAAATTGGGAATATTCATATGCTTAGTGCTCCGGCAACTATGGGCTCGTCTGCCATCTTCTATGGGGCGCCGTCTCGGAATCGTCTGCTAGCATCTCCATAGGGAAAGGCCACGGAGAGGCTGAGCTGCATTCGTTGGCGGAGCTCTCGGACCAAGAAAATGTGGCTGTTTCTTTCGTCACCTAACCCCACCGTGCTGCCGCAAATCGATGTGAACTCAATATCGGAGCTCTGTGCGCTTAAAAGCTCAGCTGCAAGAGGCGAGCACCGCATCGCAAAGCCGAACTGCTGTGCTGTAGTGGCGTGCGCTTCCGATCCGAGGTAGGAGTTAAAAAAAAAGTGTTCCTTGCAGAGGAGATGTCACTGTCAAACTTCTAAGATAACCGTGCACTGCAGTACATGCGCACTGTATATCTCACAGCGATTTTTTTCCACGCATCATAACCTCTCGTCAGATGTCGACCCCACGTTGTCTCTACGCGACCTGTGCAACACTGTGCTGTTTTCCTTGGTTCGGTTTTTTAGCCACTAGTATCTGTACACCCTCCGCTGTAGCGTGTGGCATAGCTTTTACGAAATAAGCGAGGCGTGGACATGTGCATGAGCGGTGCGCCGCAATCCAAACAAAAATACTGATGGCGCGTTTCAGCGTGTATACAAAGAGAGTGACCCGATTAGTGCTCTTATAATGTACACTGGTTGTTTGTAATGTTTTCTGATCGCAATCTATCGCCCGAATAAAGTAAATTGTCGTTCTATTTTTCTTGCACACTAGACATGAGCGTTCACTGATACATCCCTTTAAAATATTGTGCTATTTGCTTTCGCATACCATGGAGGCAAGCATGTGAGGGTCTGATGTATCGCGGACAAAGAGCTCCATCTAGATGGACTGCTCTGTAACTCTGCTCCGTCTTCGCAGCGCACACTAACCAAGGACAGCACAAGAAAAATAAAAGTAAAGGGTTAACAGGGCGTATAGCGAAGGGCAGATGCGGCAAGCGGACTTCGACGCGCGCTGCGTTGCGAAGCTTTCAAATAGATGCCAGGAAGGAATCTTGCGCCAATCGTGTTTCATGTGGCTGCACCGTGGATGCGCGCAGTAGCGTGTGCCTGGCTCTGCTTACACACATTTATATACGTAAATCATTGCGTTTGTCGACCTGCAACACCGACAAGGTAATGTCGATCAATTGTGCTCTTTCGTCTGCGACGTCAGCAGTCTCCTTTATGCATATCGTAATATACTGTTCTACAATTCAAGCTTATGATGGAGGCGAGCAACTGAATTACACGGAGAAATAAGAACTGAGGTTTAAAAGCGCTCGTACGCGTGCCGGTCATTTTCGAACCGAAGCAAAGTGCCGATCTTGTTGACGAAACAAGTTCGCGTCGGTACACTCTTTTTCTTCGTTCAGGTAACTCATAATTCCGATTAAAAATAGTGTTACCTTGTTCCCGGAATTTTCAGAGCTCCCTCGCCACCTCAACAGCGCACGAAGCATTGGGAAGTCATCGCAGAACGAAGATAAAAAACCAGTATCTAGCACCTGAAACGCTGCGATTTGCAACTGGTTTCGTTCTCACGCCCCATGCAACATGGTGGATCGAGCTTATGAGACCGTCGACAGATGGCGGTGTACATTTTAAATATCCCCTATTCTGTAGTTTTCAAAACTGAGGTTGGTAAATTTTGAAATAAGAGTGTGAACATTGTGTAGGCTATGTTCACTGTTCACGCTTCGTAAAGCAGCCATACTTTAGGGCTCAGTGCGTGTTGATATTCAAGGAACGTTTATAGAATTGACCACCATTTCATGTTGCTTAGCCCTGGCAGTCGTAACTGCCGGTATGCTTCCTGATTCAAGTCAATTCTGCACCACTATTAGAGGCCTTTTTTTCCCCTGTGGTTTGATTGGCCACTGAATACAAACTACAGGGAAAGTCACATCTCTCTGTTCTGAGCACACAGTGAGCATGTAAACATGCCTTGGATCATATGCTCTGCTACCAACTGTGAATCACGTGCTGTAATTCAATTTCTGCATGTTAAGGGGTGCAGTGCAGCTGAAGTTCATTGACGAATGAGTGGTGTATACAGCACAACTTTCCTGAGTGACGGCGAGGTGCGGCAGTGGTGTAGGGAATGGGAAGCAGAGCACACAGACATTCACGATGCAGGTGGACAGGGAAGGAAGCAAGTGCCAATTGATCTTGTTCTGCAAGTGGATTAGGTGATTTAAGAAAATTGTTGCGAAACAGTTTCTGTGCTGAGTGATTCATTTCTCAAAACTTCATGGTCAGCTCTCCATACCATCGTGAGTGAGAGACTCAAGTACTAGAAAGTCTGCGTGAAGTGGATTTCCAAGATGTTTATCGGCCATCACAAAACGCCGCGAATGGGCTTAGCCTAAACGTTTTCCAGTGCTACCTTGATGGAGAAGCTTCTTTGAACACAATAGTCGCTGGGGACCAGATGTGCTTCCATTTTGAAACTGAAGAAATGAAGACACCATTTAAACAGAGAAGCAATCAGATTTCCCGAACGTGAAGTTCAAGCGAACCTTCTGCGCCAAGAAGTGTATGGCTGCTGAGTTCCAGGACAGAAACGGTCTTCTTTCGGTGGAATTTATGGAACCTAGCATGACCATCACTGCAACCTCCCAAAGCGTGGCTCTCGAATGTCTACGAAGGGCTAACCACAACAAGTGAAGAGCAGTGTTGGCATCAGGCATTGTCGCCCTTCAGGACGATGCGCAACTGCCTAGTGCAGCTTTTACAAAGAAGCTAGTGCAGCATTTTCGATGAGAAGTGTTCGATCACCCACCTTGCAGCCCCGACTTAGCTCCCTTTGATTACCATCTCTTTTTTCTCATGAAACTGACATGGAGGACAGGAGTTCTGGGACAGTGAGCTGCGAACCGCTGTGCAGAAATGATTGAAAGCACCGGTGACTGACTTCTACAAGGATGGTATAGGAAGGTTGGTGCCACACTACAGCGATGTCTTAATCAAAACAGTGACGAAAGTAGAGAAGTTCCTGATATGTGCACCTGAACGCTCGAAACAAGGCAATTTTAGTTTTCACGCTGTTTTTTTATTTCGCTACTGATGAGGTTTTGAAAAAGAAAAAGCCTTCGTAATTTTCAACAGGAGTAGGTGTTGTATTTCTTGACAGTTAAAGTATCGGCTGTAATCCACAAGTGTAGTTTGTTTCTACTGAAGTTTAATTAGTGACTTACAATGTTTTCTTGTGTGCTTTGTTATGTCCTTTTCATTTCCCGCTATGTTCTCTGGAGAACATCTTTGGACCAAACTGTGCATAATTACCCTTCATGTTTAGTTATCAGTATACATGACTTATACTGTGCATAGCTGCCATGAAGCAACATGAAAAGAATGAACTGTATTTACAGCCACATGTTTGCAATGTTTCCTCTTGCAGAAAAGTTAGGTTTTTGCTGCATGCTTACCGCGAAATCTCCAGGCGTGTATGCTTTTTTTTTCGTTTTTGTTTTGTTTGTTTTACTGGTCCATCACGGTTTTTCAAGTCTAATCAATGCCTGAAATGATGTATGAGATGTGCTTAAGTTCTCAGCACTAACTTGCAGATAACTGCATTTCTGGCTGTGTATACTGTGCTGTCATTCTTTTGTCCATTGGCTTGTTTTGCAGTTCTGTCTGTGTGTGAAGTTTTGCATAGCCTCTGCGGCTTAAGTTTGTGTGTTTCTTAAGTACCTCAGTGCTTGCTCACTGATGATAGTGTAATCACATTTTTTTTACTAATTTATCAGATGTTTTCTATTTTCATAATTGGCTGAAGTACAAAGAGCGTTACTTCAGTTCAACATCATTTCCTGTATGTGACTGAATCTTTGGCTTTGAATTTTCCTGTATGGTCAGTGCCTTGCCCATGTCTTGTTTTGCAGTTTTGTATGCATGTGAAGTTTTACAGCCATTGTTTCTTCGGTTTGCGTGTTTCTGAAGAGCTTCAACGCTTGCACGCACTGGAAAATGCATACTTACATTTTTTTCTTTGCTAGTTTTTCAGAGATTTGCCAGTCTCATGAATGGCTGAAATAGAAGAGTTGTTACACTGATTCAACAGTATTTACTTGTATTTTTGGATTTTCATATTTCTCTATTATTGCTTGTTGTTTTGTTTTCCTGTTGTTTTCTTGACTGCATGTGATGCTTTGCATTGCCAATGTGGCTTAAGATTGTGCGTTTTTGAGGAGCCTCGGTACATGCACACACCGAGAAATAAGTGTATGTCTTTCATGATGGCACTGAGCACAGAGAGTAAACAAAGGACAAGCAAGGTTACTCAGACTCTGTGCATTCTTCCAACTAAAATATATTTCAAAGGTGGACACATATACATACATACAGACAAAAAGAACACAGCAAAAAAAACAAAAAAACGAGGGCTTGAGAGAATAAACAGAAAAGCACCCACACAAATGAAAGTGCCAGGTTATGAAAAGAATCTTGCGTCACCTACATGCAGTATGACAGCCCCCATCTCTAAGTCGTGCCAGGAGCAAAAGTTCTTTACCAGAAAGGTGCAACAATGGCATACTTATGCATGTATAACCAAGCCATGTGGTCTCCTCCGCCTTGATTACTTCCTTCAACCTTTGATCTGGACTACGTGCAAGGACTACAGTGCCATCGAAGACTGGCGTACACTCGCAATCCCGCATGTGGACGCCAAGGTGCCCCGACACCATTGTTTGAATGCTGTAATGATGCTCACGGAGCCTGTCATTCAGACAGCGTCTTGTCTGGCCCACGTACATCCTACCGCACATCAGAGCAATAGCTTACACGACACCTTTAACAAAAGGCTCAAACTTTTGCCTATGATCTGTGTTGCAGCCTCTTCTCTTAATCATCAGAGACGTCGACTTGCACAAGCCATAGAGCTTCTCAGGCGCTGAGAAAACCACCCGAACTCCAGCACTTTAATTTATCCCTAAGCGTGTGTGAGACATCATGCACATAAGGTACATCTCATGCCTTCGATCTGACTCGGCGCTCCTCTTTGCCCCTGGGATTCCTCACATCCCTAAGCGGACCTTCGACCACAGACGACAACACGTCTTGAGTGAAACCTGCGACTTTAAATGAGTACTGACACGAATATATATTTTCAGATTGTTGCTCTAGATGGTTGTCGAGAACCCTAAATAGAGTGTCGTAGTGCCTGGGAATGCATTGAATATAGTTTTACTACCGCTACCTTAAAACAGCAATTTCAGTTTCGATATGGTCGTGTCAACACAAGTCTGACGTCATGGGAAAACAGCAACTTGCAACATACTGGCAGCAGCTTCAAAACTTCAAAATCAAAGTGAAATATTTTATATGGGTTCTAAAGCTCCAGTGTATCGAGAGCGTTAATAGTACGCACCATAGACATGACAAATGTCCCTTTAAGGGTGCGTCAAAATCGTGTCCGTGGTCCTTTAACTCTGGAAACATTCTCAAAAATTGTCCTCAACCTTGTGCTGAGACATTTGCACAGAGCATTCTGCAAGGCCAAGTGCACAATCACCCTTTCACCAGCTTCATGTGCGTTGACGAGAAGGGCAGCAATGGCTTCCGAGCACAGGGCTAATACCGCCAACATGTGCGCTGTTCCGTAAGAAATGCCCTCAAGTCCAAAAAACTTGGATTAAGCCAGATCACGAATCTCGCGCAGGAAGCTAATGTTGCATGTTGGTGACGTAACATTCTTTCCTAACCTGGCCCTTTTTAGGGGCGAAGCTCCTTAAGGCGGCACCCGTTCGTCCCTCGTAGTCGTAGTCGTAGTAGTCGTAGTGCGTAACCAGTCTTACGCTTTGACCTCCAAGGTGGTGCCGGTGGGAGATTTTTCCTGTGCGTTGTTGAACAATAAAAAATTCGCAGCGTGCGCGTTAACTAAAAGCCGAATTCTTCTGTCTCTCATTCCCCATTAGCAGCCATTGGCATGTTCCAGTGGGGAACGTTAGTAGAAGTATAAGTGTAAGTGTTAGCTAAAAGCCGACTTCTTCTGTCTCTCATTCCCATTAGCAGCCATTGTTTACCTCCAAGGTATACTGGTGAGATTTCTCCTGTGCGTGATTAAACAATAAAAATTTTGTTCAAAACGCCGTTGATTGATGAAATAAACCAACGAAAGACGCCAGATGTTTTGTAAAAGCAAAACGAAAGAACGCCAGATGTTTCTAAAGCAAAACGAAAAGACGCCAGCTGCTTAACGAAAGACGCCAGATGTTTTCTAAAGCAATGGTTTTCTAAACAATGAAAATTCACAGCGTACATGTAAAATTAAAGTGAGCTGCAAGTCGTCATAACTCATCAACCTTTAGTATAAACGCGCCCGATCTCACGTCGGTGATGATGTACTGGGCAGAATTCACGGAAGATTCACGGTTTACCGATGAACCTCCGCAGCTTCGCCCACTCATCATCATTCACTCCGTGTATATGCTGTGATTTTTGTGCATGTGCTTTTTATAGTTTTTTTTTTCACGTGCAATGTTTTTCTTTTTTTGTTGTTGTTGCTTGGCTCTATTTGTCTGTACTCATAAATAAGTGTGCACCTTTCGAATAAATTTTTGTTATAACAATGCACTGTGGTTTTGTCATGTTGCCTGTCCTTTGTCTACCGTTTGCGCTCCGTACCAATCTGATTGACTTGTTCCAACTTGCCAACTAGCAACCCTGTTGCGTATATCTATTTCTTTCATTACTACTTTATCGCATTTTCGCCAAAGTGTTGTTACATCACTTCAACAGCCTTTACTTGTAACTAAAATTTTTGGCTTTGAATTTTCCTGTATATCCATCCTCTTGCCCACAGCCTTGTTTGGCTGTTGTTCTGCTGACCGTTTGTGATGTTATGGCTCATGTTTGTGTTCCTGAAGATACTTGGCACTTGCCAAAAGTAATGTACGGCACCTTTTAAGTTTCCAATATTGCTTGCCCTTTTGTGTGTGGTGATGCCTGTAATGTACAGTGGTATACAGTAAAACACCTGTGTAATGGAGCTTGTGGGCCAGTGATGATTCTTCATTGTACTCATCACTTCATTATATGCATTGCACACTTTAATGAACTAAATAACGCAGATAATCATCATGAGAAATAATAAAAATTCGACACATCCCACGCCCCATGAGAATCGGTTTCATGCGAAGCAGCCTTTGAGTAATTGGTTATGCTGCATTTCTTTTTTTTTTTTTGGCTTTGAGCCAAGCGTTACGAGGTGGATAGACATTAGGTGCATTAGTTGTGTGCACATCATGGTTTACACAGAACATCCACTACACTGGTGTCTGCTGGCGACTTTACTGGGTAACTTATGGTCTGACATAATGTCAGCACTCGCGTTAGAGCACAGACATTATTATCTAAACGAGGTGCGCTATATGGTGTCGCAATGTGAATATCACACGTAACTTTCGTTAGTGTATTCCCCCGGGGTCAAGCAATGCTTGAACGTAGCTTGCCGAACCATAGGAATGCAAATGTAATGTTTATTAGGCTGCTACAAAACTGGAGCCAACATTTGAACCACAATTGACGTTAGCCCGGCATGATGTCTGTGTCGTAGACTTAGATTTGTAATGTTTATTGCTATGTTATGAAATTAGATAGCCAGCACTGCAATCACAATTGCACCGTCCTAACGCCTGCATAGTGTTTTTTTTCCAAAACAGTTTCAAGACTTTGCGTGGCTTCGTAGTAGAATACCTGATTGCCAAGCAGAACACTTGGGTTTGATTCCTGCTGAGATTCTGATTATTGTTTGCATTGGTCTGGTAAATGCTGCTGATGTCGGTTTCCCTTGACTCTCACATTTAGTTACTAATATCTGTCCTTGCTGTTCTTAGGTAGACACAAAGTGTCAAACACCTGTGGCGCATACCACGGCCCATGGTGTACAGCATGGTTTCTCAAAGTGAGTTCCCCAGGCCCCTCCTCGGGGTTCCGCGAGCCACTGATAAATTTTTCCTGGTTCCACACTCGCTGAGTCACTTAGATTGATCCAAGAAACCCCCATTACTTGCGTCCATTAGTTGGTGCTAGTAATGCGACTTCATTTGCACGTCAATGAATAAGTTTTTTATATAACCTTGCTTTTCAATTTATTGCATGTGAGTCTAACGTGAACCGAATGTAAAATTCTTACGTGGGGTAGTAGTCGTTGCTTAGGTATGCTTGACTGTGGTGCTGAATACATTTTGTGAAAAAAGGGGGCGAAGGGAAATACCTATATTGGGTGCCACAGTCAAAGATACCGAAGCTATGTTAGCGCCAGCTCGCCCAAAAAGAAGTCCTTTCGGGAGGAGTCGTCGTTCTGCTGGCACGTTGTACTGGGGGGGGGGGGGGGGGGGAGGGCTAGCGGATTGCTCCTGTCAGTCTTGTAACGGTCGCCATGGGGTCAACATATTGGCAAATGCTGGCACATAAGAGGGGTTGGTGCTTAGCCTAGAATTTTCAGAATTGACATTTCGAAAATGTTAATAATCGGCACTTGTGTGGAACTGGTATCTTCGATGGTACTGTTTCAGTGCGAAATTCTGGGGTACCACGACTCGTATTACCACATGCATTGCAGCCAGAGGCGGCGCCAGGAGGGAGTGCAGGGGTGGGGACTGCAGTTGGGCCCCCCCACCCCCAATATCAAATGTAATTATAACTCCACACATAAGCTTCCCGCCTCATTGCTCCCCTCAGAAGGACCTACCTGTCGTTACCCCCCAAGCCAAAAAATCCTGGTGCCGCCCCTGCTTGAAGCAGGTAGCACTGTTGACATTCTTAAAGGATTGTGCTCAGCGAGCATCGCATCCTGTTTAAGCACCATCACTATGGCTATTTGTACAATATTTGTTTGCCAGTTATGTAAATTCATGTCAAATGGAAAGGAAGCAACCCTTTGAGACGCTATGTACACAATTGTGTACACCACTTGTTTTTGCTAATTGTGTCAACTAGGGGCTAAGAAGGAGCAAGATATATCGAGCTTTGGATCAATTGAACCTCCTGCATACTAAATTTGTCTTCATTTTACTTCACTTTGCAGTTTACTGTTGCATATGATCTCTTTCCTGAAGGCACTACCACGTTCGACGAGTTGGTCGACGGGCCGCTTCCTGCGAGCCATGTGGAAAGTGGAATTTTTCTTTGCTCAAAATGGAGATAACCAAAAATGAATTTGCACTATATTTATAGCCTAAGATTTCATTTTATTTATGTCAAAACAGAGCATCAACGACTTAAGGATAAATAGAAATTTATTGCAACTTAATTACAATTACTTATTATAACGCACATAAATGTACATATTATGGCCTTACTTTTATTGCAATAGAATATTAAGTCGCTCAAAATAACATGACATTTGTCACATATGACACATTTACCAACAGTTCTTCGTAGGTGGCGTCTGAAAGGGTTAAGCTCTGAACGTATTGTTTGGCCAAGGTGATAACAAACCGATTATACCACCTAAAGGTGGGGTCTGACAAATGGAGAGGCTCGTGCAGATAAAAAAAAATCGAAAAGACTGATCAATGATACCAATGAACACGTGATGTTTGCAGTAATCTATCTCTGCATTTAGCATGCCACTACGGAGTTCATAAGTGCGCAGTGGATCACACAGAGGCGTATTTATGTCCAAAGCTGAAGCACCGGATTAATCACAGAAAGCATGTCTTGCTTTTTGCGACAACCTACCAGGCACTTTGACGAAATGAATGCTGTCTGGGCACCAAGCATGTTCTGTAATGAATGCAAAGAATTTAAGGCACAGAAGTGCACAGAAGAATGTGCCAGATCCTTGAAATTTTGGATAACATATTTCTATGCAGTAGCAATAAGCTACACAGCTTATTAGCCCACTAAGGTCCAGGGCCTTAACAATTGCCATTCAATTTCACACGTTACACACTATCAACTAATGTTGCCTGCCATATGTCATGGTACTGAAAGCGAGGCTGCCAGTGCTGGATGCTCCCCCCCCCCCCCATTCTTTTTGCAGATGCACCCCCGTGCAAAAGCTTCTGCAGACGCCCTTGGTAATGTGCACATGTACATGCTTTCTTAGTGGATAGCTATTGCTAATTTAACTTCACTGTACTGCGTATTGCTGCAGACAAGCACTTTGCTGAAAGCACTACTATATTTGAAGAGCCGTTCGATGTTCCCTGTTCCAGGAGCTATGCTAATATGACAATTTATATTTGCTTGAATGATTACACCTGATGCTATTCCCTGAATGCTGTGGAACCTCTTTGCTCCTGTACTTTGAGCCTGAAAGTTGCTAACTTTTACACGAAAACAGGACATGACTGACTTCAGAATAGTTATTTAATTACACACTAAGACTAATTGCTGAAAATGCACAGATCAACATATGACCACCTTCTCTTCCTTCCAATAGAATATCAAGTGCCTTGGAATCAAGTAGTACAAATTTGACATATTTACAAACAGCACATCAAAATTCTTGCCTGAAGGGTATATTTTGAAAGAGTTGTAAGTTTTCGTCAGTAAGCCTCTTCCATAAGCAATGGTGGATGACATTGGCCCACCTGTCACATGTATGAAGGTGATGTTACTAAATCTTAGCCTTTGTTTTCTATGTTATGCTAGGCCAGTTTGTCCTGGTATTAATTTATCGAGATCCTAGTTACAATACTGCTCAGCTCTCGACATATTTACATGATTAGGTATGTTCAGCTTTTTTGAAATAGCTTTGTGCAGGTAATTATGTTATGAATAAGCTTGTACCACCCAGACAACACCTGCCTGAAATTTTTCTTTCCGCATTGGTTCTGCACTTAAAGCACACCTCGACCTTGAAATGTGGCAAGCTCCCAAAGGGCCTGGCGTTTTAAAAGTAGCCTGCCGGTCACTGAGGCACGATTTTGAATAATGTAGACACAACTAGAGATCCGCGATATGGGTTGACTCGTAGGCGGGCAGCGCTGCGCACATGTGTCACGATGATTCTCCTGGTTTACGTACTAGTACGTGTTTGCCCTTCTCTGCCAACAGTGCCAAGAAAACGGATTGCATTTCATTCAGACGCGACAAAACTGTGGAGACGTTAATTCATTGCATGAGTACAGACCGGGGCTCCATTACGAATGAGCTGGCGAAGAATCGCAATGCGTCGGCCGCGAAGCGACATCAGCGGCTGCACGAGTCGGAAGCCAACATTTGGACGGCACCCCATAGCTCACCGCTAGTGTTGGTTTACATTCAGTAACATCGTTTATGTTAAACGAAGCAGCGCTCAACATGGACATTTGTTCGAAGCTACTTGACTGCGAAGTATTTCGATCGTGCTTGCAGGCGCTCGTTTTCGCTTACTCGAATCGCCGTGGATATACGACGCGCAGCGCGACGGATCGCACGACGGAACAGAGCGCCACAATATTGTGATGGTCTCGAGTCTAGTCTCATAAATGATCGTATGTTCGATGCGCGGCATTCGGCTTCTGAGCACCAACCGGCAGTTGCAAATCCTCGCTGCACTGACAATTTCGTTGTCTGTCGACAAATGCACATCCATGGTACGCACACAAGGCACTACACAAGGCACTGGAGCTTCACAACGGCATAAACAGGTGCCCGTACACACACACACACACACACACACACACACACACACACACACACACACACACACACACACACACACACACACGCACACGCACACACACACACACACACACACACATGCACATCACGAAAAATTATTTTTAAAACTCCCACAGGGAGTTTCTAACCACGCGCACGCCTGTCACGACCAAAAATACTTCTTCAAACTCCCATAGGGAGTTACTAACCACGTGACCAGAAACTCCGTGGGGAGTTTAACAAGGTCATGTCGTTCATAAACCCCCTCATTAGGCGAGGGGCGTTTTACGACGACATGTGCCGACTTCACTCCCCTACCACGGAGTAAATAATTGGGGCATGGGAGTTTTGGGGGCTCATGTGCCGGAAAAACGCCCATCTCGGCTAATTTTTGCTTACAGTGAGTAGCTCTTCACCTCGCTCACAAACGTGACTACTCGCCGTTCCAAAAAGGGAGAGTTGAATCCCCTGAGCAAATACGTGTAACCTCTCCGTGGCAGAAAAGACTCCAAAGACCGCGGAGCTCCGCTGGCGTTCATCTTCCAATTCAGTGCCTGTTTCCCGGATTGCTCTTTCGGATTTGTGGCTGGAGGTTTACCGCTTGATACGCTTCCTTCGCCTACCAGGTCACAGCGACGAGTGGCATGACTGGCCTTTGCGAGTGCGTTTTACACCGGCGCGTGAACACGAGGCACATTTCATTCATTCCCTCTTTTTTTCTCTCTCATTTTTGCATTCATCATTCCCTTACTCAAATGGCATTCTTGCCGAGTAGGCACTTATCTTGTACACCATAGCCCCCTGAATACGCCTGCAACCTTTTTGTTTCCCTCGTTTCCTTCCACGAAAGGCGCAAACCTTTTGTTGGAAAAGTGTGACAGCTCTGCTTTTCGGGAAGAATTCGGGATGAGTCGGCTAGAAAGCCGCGTCGTCCAACTTTATTGGTTGCAGAAATACCGTGCTTTCTTTATCTCGAACCCCTGCACGTAGCCAGAAATTTTTTTCGGTGAAGGGGGGGAGGAGTTTTAAACATGGTTTATAATGTTCGTGAGTCTGTTTGTACACATACAGGCGCCAAATTGAAAAAATATCAGGGGGGGGGGGGTGTTGCGAACACCCTGGACTAAGTCTGTGCTCCAACTACTATTGTCATTTGGCGGATTGAGCAGGGGATGAGTTGGGCGCGATGCTCGCGCATTGGTTTGGGTGAAGTGGGTCTCAATCCAACTTTCTTCTTGCCATGATACGTCATGCTGACTAACTGCATCGGCACATTTCTTTCAGCATTGATATGTGCATATCAAGCCGCTTTGTATTAGTGCACGTTAGCACGAGCACATTTAGTCAACGACCGAGCCGTACCAAAGCAGTCCTAAAGAAAATGTAAATATGGCATTCCTTCTCGGAATGACATGAGTCGCCTGACGAGGGTCGCCTTCAGGTACCAAAATTTGGAAAGTAATTCGCGTTACATTCGAGTACCTCGGTATTGCAGTATTAGTTTTTTTTTGTTCGTGTGCGTCAGTACGTGTGCCTACCAGCCTTGCCCAATCGGTATACATCACCGGTGAACCGTAATCTGCAGACGGTAAAACTCTACCGACGTGTTAACGTTATCTCACCCCCCCCCCCCCCACACACACACATTTAATATTCTCTTTTGCGATGTTATACTTACTTTCCTAAGACGGAAGCTAGCCGGTACCGCTATGACGACGCCAACATCTCCTATTTATCATTTCCAAAAAAGAAAAAAGAACAGCTGTCTAAGCTCGATGCGCGACCATATGCACACCATTGTCGAGGATCGGAGACAAGAAAGAGCGAGAGGAGAAATGATTTGACGTCGCAGAGGGCATTCCTCCAGCTGCTCAGAGGCTGCGACACAAGGCGCCAGCCAGACCGCCAACTTCTATCTCGATTTGCTTTTGGTTACTGCATGGCCTAGGAACAGCCGAATATATACGGCAACAGCCGCTTTTGCTCCATCTCATCTCGAGGTGAGGGCAAAGTACGTCGGGTGCTTTATCGATAACATTTGGATAAGTTGTTCCTGTTGACGTTGTTACGCCTGTAAGGTTACACGTAATTGCAATAGCCTGTCTATTCCAGCCTACCAGGCGGAGCCACTGCATTTTACGCTGGCGACATGGAACGCAATTTTGCCGGCCATGACGTCCTATACAAGGATGTAGTGCGTCCTCGGTTGAAACACTGGCTTCGTGGAACGCTTCCGATTATAATTACGCTTGTTTGAATTTAGACAACATTTTAACCTTGTCGATAAAATTTCGTCGCGCATTCGAGACGATTCTCTGCGTCGCGAAGCGAAAATTCCCCGAATTGCATCCCCGAATCCTTGTCATGAGACGCGCGTCCCTTCCCCTCCCTAACTGAGAGTTTCTTTCCCTCTCTAACTGAGTTTTCCTCCCTCTCCCTAACTGAGAGTGGTAGCAAACCGGTATATATACGGTTCAACTCCCTTTGCCTTTGCACCATTCTTTACAGGAGACCGTGAATGCAACGCTCCGCTAGCCCTTTGTGACAGCCAGGCCCGTAGCCAGGAGCTTTTATTTGTGTGGAGCCCACTTGCTGACAACCTCGCCAATTGGAGAAAAACACCCATGTTCTTTATTTATGTGCACTAAAACCCCTCGCTCCATAAACTTTCAGGGGGGGGGGGGGCTAGCCTTCCCCCCGGCTACGGGCCAGGTCACAGCACACATGACACATCCTGCATGAATCACTCTCTATGACACACCGTGCAAGACTAATCTCAGCAAATGTGCAAGTTAGACGTGTGCTCCTTCCCTCAACCCCCCTCCCCCGCCTCCCCATTTAAGGCCTTTAACTTTGACTGCATATCAGTCATGCTGTCAAGTCGGTGGCCATTGTAATTCAACTGAACCCTTAAATTACAAAGGCGTGACTCATAAGTTATCAGTGTTTTGCTGAACTATTTAGACTGCGCAGGTGTTTCCTGGCGAAGTAAAAATACACGGAGGAGTTGCCGCCAATTTTTGACGACGGCTACTTCTTCTACTTTGTACTCAGGATAAAAATAAACATTCCTTTCCGAAAATTGTGCAAAAACACATTTTAACTATCTCGAAGACAAACTGTACATATCGTTCTTTTTTCGCTGGTCTGAATGTAAAAGAAAATTATTTTTCTTTTTTCCCCCGCTTGACAGTTTTTCAATATAGACAAAACGACCGGCACTTTTTTTAAACGACGTCCGAAGCGCAATCCCGAAAACGCTAATTTTGTTGCTGTGTTCATCGTTTTATGAATACCTACGCTTTCCATTTCTTTTTTCCCTGTCTGCATTAGGTATCGTTATAATCATCATTGCTTCTTTGTCAACAGATGGACAGTTAGATGTGGCTGTATCTTACTGATAACATAGTAGGCCAGTTTGCACCCTTAAAGGTGCCTTACCGTCTCTACAATTCACTCCCTACACGTTTGGAAAAAAGGTATTTTCATCTATCAAAACACACATACCACGGGGTGTTACCAATGGCCCAACACCTTTATCACGGAAAAACCGTGAACAGTACTCTGCCAGACAGGGAACCATCAATTAAATATAGCATATTGCAATTAAATATAACAGGCGCTCGAGGAAGCTTTTAAAGGCAATGCGTTTTTAAACATTTTAACCGTTTTTAGACATATGGACGATTTTTTAATTGTTTTTAACGAGCAAGGAACTTTAACCACCTGTGATGCCATTCGGGATATGTTTAAACGTCTTGGCAAAGGTCTTTCCTTTACTCATGAGCTTCCACTTGAGAATACCCTGCGTTTTTTGGATCTAAGCACTTCTTTTGGCCATGGTCATGCCTGCTGGCAGTATTTTCCTCGGGCACAGAAGGGTTTGGTGCCATATGATTCTTCCCAGTCAAAGATTGTAAAAAAGGGAGTTGCTATGCTCTGTTTAGAGTCGGCTCTCAGGAAGTCGTGCGTTCACAAAATGCGGGATGCATTTCCCGTCTCAAGACGGCTGGGTTCCCTGACTTGATGGTGACGCCAGTGGTGGAAACACTTCTGCAGAAGGTGAAAGGTTCGGGGAGGGAGGCAAGGACGAGGACGACCCCTCTTACCGTAAGACCTGAAGTGGTGCCTTATATACACAAGGTCAGCCACAACCTAAGGAACGTAGCAGGCAGGTATGGTGTCCCCCTTGTTTTTTCGGCGCCATTCAAGCTGTCGCGGCTCTGCCTCGTACCTCCAGAGAACCTAAAAGAAGTCTCGGCTGTGGTAAAAACCATGCAAAGCCGTACGCGAAGTGCTCTACAGGAGTCGTGTACGAAATCCCCCTGACGTGCGGCAAGTCCTACATAGGGCAGACGGGGCAGTGCCTAAATGATCGAGCCAGGCAACACGAGCAAAAGGTATACAGAAAGGAGACGCTTTGGCGCACCTGCCTGCGCACTGTAAAGACTGCACGTGTGAACCAGGGTTTGAAGGGATAAAGATTCTGGGCAGAAGCCAAGATAAAACAGCTCGAGAGCTATTAGAAGCTTACATTATTAGAAAGAAAAGTGATGGTTGTGTCAGTGACATCTCTATCAGATTATTTCAATCGGAAACGTCTTTCTTGGACAGGTGGCTGCCCCACTAGACTGATAAGCGGACGTAACTGTGTCTGCGCATGTCAAAACTCGCTATATAATGCTACGTCTTTCAGTGAATAAAATGAGTTGAAAGTTTACCGCCCGTGTCGTCGTACCTCCCTCTGTCCTCGTCTTTTTTGTGCGGTCAAAATGTCAAACGGTAACAGAATAGGCGTAAATTTATTGTGTGCTTGTAGATAGCTCTTAAAGGGACAGATCTTTACCCCTAAACTAGCCTAAGGTCCTACAACTTTTTAATCAGCGAGTCCCAATTTTCATCTGGCACGCTGTCGCATGGACCACGGGTGTTTCGGTATCCCATAGCAACCTTAGCTCCGAAAGGGTGTTGTAGGTAAAACATTTTCCCTTAAAGACAAACTCCGGCGATTTTTCGAGGTCAATGGATCTCAATAAAATTCGCTGGGTACGTTCCTTTTTAAGTTCCCGTTATTTATGCTAAATTACAATGCTTGAGAGATACGCAGATGTATACAAATGAATTTTATTGATTGTCCTGACTCTCCCCACCGCGCTTCCCAGAATTATTGGCAGCATTGTGTGTGTGACGTCATTTTTGGCAAAGCGGAAGTGACGGAACCGAGGGGCCACTAGAGCGTCTCCTATACGCAAGGAAACAATCGTGTGTGCTTGGCCAGCGCTTCGTTGGCTAGGCGTGTGAATTTCAGTTCCTTGCGGTAGTGCGTTAAATGCCTTCGGCCCTACCAACCCGAAGCTGCACGCCGCTATTCCCAAACTTATGCACTCTTCTCAGAACAATATTAAGAAGCTTTAGTTAGGCCGCAAACTTCTCAGCGATAGCATTTCACCCGATCGCGGCCCCACAAACTTAAACTGCACCTGGACAGGTGGCGCCATCTGGCAGTGGAATGCACAACCAGGCAATTAGAGAACTAAACAGGTGCGTTACATTTCATCGAACTGGAATGGCGATTTTAGTTGGCCTCCAGATGCGTCGGAATTGTAGCTGTCATTTTCCGACAGCTTCTGAAGACCTTGTGCACGTGGCATGGCCAGTCCCACTCAAGATATATTTCCGACGCAGCGCCTGCTCTTCGCCTCTTTCGCAGCTTTCATACTACGGGCTCGCGGGACCAGCATGCCTTGCATGATTTCTGGATTTTGCCGACTTATACGTGACGCGAAGACAGTATGATTGGTTGGGTTTCGGTGTTGTGCTTTTTGCTCATTTAAAATATTCTCCAATTTGCCAAGTATTTCTGCTATCGGCCCGTGACAGGAGCGTCTCGGGAGCATAAAAGCACCATTACTTTGAGATGGCCGAAAAAAATTGCCGGAGATCATCTTTAAAGGCATTTTGCCCCTCACGCCCTTATTTTTGCATGTTCTGGTTTAGCGAATACGCGTTTGCTTGCTTGAAACCGCTTTAAGTGTCCAAAGTGGTGCAAAGGAAAAAGCAAGAATGGGAAAGTACACCTCGAATACGGGCAAAACATAAGTCACCGGAAATATATAGTGCGCAGTATGCTAACGCAGAAGTTCACAAATGTACATTTAAATATGCAATCAATAAACGGAAATAAGCAATGATCACTATACATAATGTCCATACTGATATGTCCGTGGTCCAAGCTGCTGTCTCGGACGCACCTTGTGGACAGAACTATAAAGGAAGAGCGAAGAAATAACGAAAGAAACTATTTCAAAACTGTTTCAAAAGTGCGAGCCACTATTGTGCACTCAATATAAAAGGAGGTTGCCGCTTCTAGTTCAAAAAGCAATGAAGAACAAAAACGAGAAATGAAAGTAACAAACAATGCTACTAGTACGGCTTCACAATAGTTGAATTTGTTTGGTAACGCCGCGTATGCGGACCTCTCAGTTAACAAGGTGAAGCTGTCGATTGGCTGGTAATATTCACCTGATGCCCGTATTCTTATGTTTATATTAGGTCACAGTGTTAACTGCTAGAAGGTACATAATCCTCACGGCATTAAACGGTGGTGAACAATAATATTGCGTCAGAATTACGAGCTCAGTGACCTGAACTATGGAACAGCAGTGTCTTTTCCTTTCGTTTGCACTGAATTTTGTCCTGCTCGGTATCAATGGAAAAAGTTGACCCGACGAGGAAGCTTATTGAAGCGGTCAATGACTTCCGACACGCTGATATCGACATTTCTGTGGGCGTAGAGAAGTGCCTGGCTAACCATGCGTTCCTCAGACATCGTGGAGCCTAAGTAGTTCTTAAGTAACCTCATGCTTGAAAACGTTCTCTCTGCGCTGGCAGTGCTCACTGGAAGGGTGACTAGAATCCGGAGTAGCTTGTACACATTCGCATAGAACCTGCTGTCGCAATGAGAGAGGGCATCGGTTCCAGTACCGGGGCGTTGGTTTGCTGCTTTGTTTGCCCACTTTGTCCACCATAGTCGCAGTTCTCCAAAACCAGCCCTCGTTTCGACGTCATGCGCAAAAACGGTCAGGAGATTTTCTGCTCCTTTCTCCCGATCATCTTGCATTGATGGTATTGCGGATGGTACAATTAATGAAAAGTCCTTTAGAAGTGCCCTGTGCTTTTCGAACCGTTGATTAACCTGGGCTAGTACGTGGTCCATGAACGGAATGAACAGGGCTCTGCGAAAATATTCTTCCGCGCTTTCGAATGCATTGCTCCCAAGGTTTTGCTTCCGGACACCGGCTCGACGGCTGGTGATCTCCACATTCAGTTTTTCTGCCAATGCCTGCACTTGTGCAAATATTTTTGAGTATGAAGCATTCGTGTTCTTGCGGTCACTTTCAATTGTCTGCTGTACCAATTCTATGTCGTCAATGGCAGCGCTCATGTCGATACTCCTCGTCTGCAGCTTCTTTGGCAGTGGCAAAGTCAGTGCTAACACGTGCTCCGTCACATGCAGGCTTACAAGGAACGCTGGTGAAAAGAGTGCCAACATTAGACTGTTTGCCTGCACTGGGCTTTCGCCATTTCCTTTAAACTTATTCTCCTTGCTGCGATCAACGGCTCAAAGAGGATCACAAATGAAAGCACTGCATCGTGCTTCTCGGCCCAGCGCGTTTCGCATAGTCCCAAAAGGCGCTGCCTTGTAGACTCGGGACAGCTCAAACTTATCATTTTTCGCAAAACGTGTGAGCGGCTAGAAGATTTACGGAAAAAGACTGACGTCGCCTTCAGAGTCCCAAAACAGTATCGGATGTCTGTGATGGAGCATGCCGCACACACAACTTGATTAATGGAGTGACACGCGCAGTGAGTGCATAGAGTGCGGCTGGATATTTCTCACGAACAGCAGCTTGAACATCACTCGCTTTGCCGGCCATCGAACTTGCACCATCGTAGCCTTGACCACAGAGATGCTGCAAGTTAATTCCCATTTCTATAAGGAGCCTTGTCGGCGAGGGCCCGGCCATTTGGTCGTGAATTGGCACAAAGCCTATAAGAACACTTCTTCGATTCCGTTCGCATCCTTATTAAGGTACCTTGCACAAACAGTAAGCTGCTCGATACCAGCAATATCCGTCGTTTCATCAGCAAGTACGGAGAAGCAGCCTGCAGCGTTTACTTTTGCGACTAGGCTTTCCTTGTTGATTGCAGCAGAGATTTCTATAATTTGGTTTTGTACATCTGGACTAAAATATGAGGCCTTATTTGGGCAACTTTCCAAATGGCTTTTAGTTCTGTGTCGCCACAATCCGGGCGCATGCGAAACAGCGCTCTGAAGTTGCCTGTAATTGTAGACGAGGCTGTTCTTGAATCCATGGGACCACTGTCTCTATGTCCACGGAGAGCCACACCTTGCCGCCCGCAAAAGAGAACTGTCTCAAAAAGAGGCTGTAACTTCCTTCGGGTCTCTCTCATTTGAATTTGCCTGCCATGGTCCAGTTGATCAACAACACTGGGCACACATCCTGAGAAGGTTTGAAGAAAGCTATCGGCTACCAGATGAGCGTCAGTGTGATATTTAGTAACTTCATGTGCACCGAAGACTTCGAGGGCGTGCTTCCCCTTTTGAAATGGCTTGGATACGAGGGCCTTAGTGCGTGCATGTTGGCTCTTGCCAATCTCACTTCTGCTAAAAAGTACACACGCTCGACAAAACGCACCTTCTTGTAGTGCTGAGTAGCTAAGCCGTCGGTACCTGTCCAGCCAAGTCACGTAAACCTCCGTTTCTGCTTAAAATCGTTCATAGACTCATATAGCATGGCGGAGGAATCCAAGGAGAAGCTAGCAGTTGATGTTTTGTGTCATCATCCACTTTTGAGCCATGTGTGTAGAGCCCGATATCAAACTTGCTGCTGCTAACATTTTGTGGGTCAGAAAAAGATAAATAATTAAATAAATGATAATCAGGCTGAAGCCCAATAAATCCGACCACCCGGGTGACGCCGCTGGTTGGTCGTGTATGAGGGCACGAATTATTTGGGGGGGGGGGGGAGCTGAAGCCCCATAAGCCCCCCCCCCCCCCTGGCAGGTAGAGAGGTATACCCACCCCCTGGCACTCGGTTCTGAGCGTACCTAGTTCCCGCGAATAAGGGCTCTCCTTTCCCGTCTTTTCTTTAACTCCCGTTCCCCCTTCCCCTCAACGAAGCTTCGCCGGGCTCCCTTATGATTTGCAGGAATATGCGTCCTTCCTTTCTTCATACCACTTTTAATCCGTCATAATCGCACGTTCATGAAGATATACGTTGTGGTGGCTAACTGCATTCACATATTTTGTTTTATTAAGAATTACTTCGTTGCAAGCCGACCAGGATTAGGACGTGTTAGAAGAATCTATCCTTAGTTCCATCAACAAAACAGTTATCTCTTTAGGCACTCTAATTGAGTTACAATAACACCTCAGTAGGACTATATTTTACAATGCCTTCAAATGATTTCTTATCTCCATTTCTACTCGAGTCTTTCCTAATAATATAGCGTGCATTTATTAAACGTCGTTCTGTCCAAGCTCCACCTATTTACTATAAAGCCACTCAACTGTATTGGTGATTGTTCAGAAACATATGAGCGTGGTTTTGCGTTTTGGTAAGCACTCCAACCTGCTGCTCGATAGTTCAGTTCGAATTTGCTTCTTCAGATTCTTCCGCACATTTGGAGAGTATCTATACTTGGACGTCGAGAAAAAATCCGCGTTCTAAATAATCCGCGATCGTCTGCAGCCTTCATTCTATCCTTGTTATTGGGCACGCTGAAATTTCACGATGAAAACAATAAGTAAGAATTTCGCGGGGTGAAATATCAACCCCTAATGCTCCCCCTTACGCCACTGACTTTACACTGTCATTAAATATAAGCGCTTAATTAGTCTACACTTACTACATTTTGTTTTAAAACTATATGGTTATTAGATATGATATTCTAGGCTGACAATCACAAGACAAATTGAACGTAGAAATCAATATGTGGCATTGATGTCATAGATTTTAACGTACGTGTTACTTATATGAGTCGCTTTGGCTGAGTAAAAGAACCTGATAAATGCGTTGTTGAGTCATTGGATCTCTAAACACAACGACAGTCCCACACATGACTATGGTAGCCACAGAGAGCGTCAAAAGCAATCACGTCACATAGAGCCATTGCAGGCAACAGAATGCGAATTCGCCTGTCTTTTTTAGCCCGACCATTGAGACGCAATAGGAATCACACCAACAGTGAAGTTTCTATCTCTCCTTTTTACATCATTGTCTATTCTTGCAGTAATGGCACATCCACAATTTTGAACCCACTGTAGAGACCAGCGCGGAACCGAATTCGGAGGCAGCGAGATATTCCTTTCCGTTCCAGACCGATCAATGCTGCCACCAGTTTCCGTCACCGAGGACTAGTCATCGCGGTTGTAGCATGGTCACCAAAAAAACAGAAAAAAAAAGAAAATGCAAGAAAGGAGGAAAGAAAGAAATACAGGAAAAACGCATTGTAGCGCAGACAACCGCGCAGTCATATCCCGGCGCTGTCACCCGCAGTATGCCGCGCTTGCCTGTAAGTATGGGATTACACTGTCCTGAGATGACGCTAGCAATAACAGAAAACTAAAATTACTCGGTATCCACACTAACCCGACCAGGAATCACAACAGGAGAGACGTCAGCGCGCATTTCATCATGCGCGCTGACGTAACTTCCAGCGCGCTCGTCGAGACGAGAGAAAGCGGTTAAAAGACGCCTGACAGCGAAATCATTTTTTGCAGACTTTTAAAGACGATAGTCTTTCTTGTCTGACTGTCTTTCTCTTTGTCGGCACGTCACTCGATTCAGCCACTCGGCCAAAGTTGAACCACTCGCCCAAGCGCCAGCCATCTTGAACGACTGACTAGGTTCACACATGTGTACATTGTCGATCAAAAAGCAAACATTACGCATATCTGAGGCGCAACATCACTAGGTAAGTATGATGTGGTGTGTTCCTTTAATGGAAAATGCATACGTACGTAATTGTAAAGACCCTAGTTTCTTAAGCTGCGCTGAAAATGCGACTGCGCTGAAACTTGCCTTCCTCCGTGCCCTCTGCACGACCTCATTGTTGTGTTTCGGTTTCGGTTCTGTATTGCACTGTACGAATGCCATGGGGCTCCGCTCTGGCATTCCTGTTTTACCCAGGCGACGTGTAAATAAAAGAGTGTGTGAAGAGTACTCGTTGAGTGCGGACGTTTCTTATGCTTCGGCGCGTCGCGCCAAAGCGCGTGTTCGGGCTTGCTGGCGTCCCCGCCGGTCGCGTTGGTCACCGCCGGTCTTCGCCTGCTGCTGCGCCGGGACTACCAGCCCGCAACACAGCACTCATGTTTCCCGACGTATTGCCAGATGGCGTCCATATCTCACGCAGCGCCTCTTCTATCGTCTTTACACGACATTTGCAGCGAAGCACGCAGATATTTTACTGCAATTTGTAGATTTGTGTCTGGTAATCTCAAAATTGAATCGTAAGTGCTTTAACGCATCGTGCAATTTATCCTAGCACCGTTAATTGAGAACAATTTTGCGTCAATTCGAAACGCCCACTTAAATACCCTAACAAACTAGCACCCCAAAGCTGGGAGAGCGTACAATCACGCGCACTCAAGCTTTGGTGTAATGGAAAGCACAGTTTTGAAATCGGGGCCACGAGCGTGGTAAGGAATGAACCGTAGCGGGTGCTTCCGTATGGTCAATGTCCTTTGAAGGACTCAGGTATTGCTAAGCACATTCATGCACTGCCCCTCCCCCACCTCCTCAAAAAAAAAAGAAGAATTCATTCCTGGCCGAAGCACCCACAACTACGCTGAGAGCAGCACAACAGAACGAGAGGGTGACGAACTATAGTATTCTCCGGGTGCCAGACGTCGTTTTGTGCCCCGCAAATTTTCTCTGAGGTCGACAATACTCGATCTACACCTGTAACATCACGTGGGGTCTCGGTCTACGTCATACCAGTTGCGATGTCGCGAGCTGCTGCCAACGCAGATGAGCATTCACATTACTGTAAAACCAAATTAAAATATCCTAAAGCTAACCTCCGACACTAATAATCGGTTAAACGGGACCCCGTATACAAGACAACCAAACAACGCAAACATCCATAGGTGTCAATTGTGGTGTCCGGGGTCCTTTAAGGACACAGGGTAAGGCAAAATTTAAAAAAAAAAAAGGTAACTTTTTTTACCTTGCCAATTGGCAAGGGTGATCCTTTTCTGCATATTTGCCCCATTCGTGCTTTTCTTGAAATGCATTTTTGCGGCTGAAAACCAGTTTTTCCGAAAGCAAGTAGCGAGTCAACAGGCACTAGGACAAGCACCTCGTATGCGCTCCGTGCTTAATTTCCATTTCTATATAAATGAAATGAAAACTTCGTGTACGAAAGACAAAATGCTTGTCTGGAGTCAGCTGTGTATAGTAAATTCCGGTAACTTCAAGGCAGTCCGTAGACGCTGTGCGCCTTTTATTCGCACTTGTTGTTCGGAGCGTGTTTTTCGAACGCTTTTAGCTCCTAGCTTCATGCACCTATTGTCTGTCGGTCCTGTCGATAAGTTGAGATGTCTTCAGAAAGCGTAAATTTTGTTGCAACCAATAAATGCGAAAAAATGCCGGCGAATTATTTCCACTTGAAAACGCGAAAAATTCTGGCGACGTGCAGCGCTGCTGAAAGCTGATCCAGCAAGGTCTTCGACGTGCAACCTCTCAGCCGTTTTAGCGTCCTTTGAGGAGAACGGAGTGCATGCAGGGTGACAACGGGTATGCTCTAATGGACATTAAACTTATTTGTGATGCAATTACACCGAATTTTGCGTGCAAACTGTGCGGTCGAAGTGTTGAGCTAATGGGAATTGCGTCGCAGAGTCCTTGCTGTCTTTGTTTAGGCTTCAGAGTCTTAAGGATGGGTACATTGGATGTTGTTCTTTTGTTTAATGATGGCATATCGCACGAGGCGAAATTATGAAATATTTAGGATTGAAGCACGTCCGCAATACAGTCAAATTGCAGGAAAAAATTCACAACAATCTACGATACCTTGCGTATAGAGCTGCACGACTGCTCACAAAAAAAGCGAAGCAAGCAAGACGAGAGGCTCGAAAGTTTATTATTGCCTTAGGCAAGTCAACCAAGCTTGTAGCTACTAAATAAAATAGTTGAACAGCGTTTGTGGCAAAATATGTCCACTTTTCAGTTGTTTGGTAACTGTAAACTCGATTATCTCAAACCTACGTTTTTACTGCTTAGGTGCCATTAATGCAAGTGTAAGTACCATGGAAAAGTAAACCCTATAATTCTACTGCCCACATAACACCTTGTTCTCGTCCAAGATGTAAAACATGTAAGTATCTTCAAGATGACATTATAGTTAAAACCACCGGAAGTGATTACGTCCATCATATAAAATCTAGTTTTACCTGCACTAGTTCAAACGTTATCTACGTGATCGAATGTTCATATTGTCGAAAACGGTACATTGGCGAAGCGAGACAACCTGGTAATGTTAGATTAAATGGGCATCGCGCGGACACGGCGAAGAAGTTACCCAAATCAGTGGCACAGCATTTTAATGTAGCAGATCACAACTTCGAAGACCTCAAACTTTACAAACTTCAGTCAAACATCCGGTCCCCAAGAGACAGAAAATATACAGTCATACCATATTCACAAGTTCAATACACTCAAGCCAGCAGGTATTAACGTTTCTAAGGGGTCTCTTGAATCTATTCGAGACAACGAAAACGAATGAGAGTTAATCCCTTCTTCTAGGCATTTCGAACCTACTATTGTTAAAATGCCACGTGCTCCCATTGCCAATCATTCAGCGAAACGTACATCCTCCCGTCTCCCGCCGCCCGCTTTTTGTTCCTTTTTAATTATTTATTTATTTTCGCGTTCCTTATGACTCACCCAGTCGTCACGGTGGCCTCTCGCCACCCCCCCCCCTTCACCACCCCTTCTCCCTTCTGGTGGAGAGGGCACAAAGCATTACACACGATAGCTAAGAAATCAGTTCCAGCCTTGAAGAAGACAACTCCGCTTGTCGAAACGTTGGCTCGAGCACCCACCCCCTGTTTACGGATTTTTTCATTAATTCCTAGGTATGCCAAGATAAAAGTTGATTCTTTTTTCTTATGTTCTGCAAAATGCATAGAAATGCTCAAGATGAATTGAAATTATGCACTTTACAGTTCTCGTGTTACAAAATTTCAAAGGTGCAAATTAACTCAATATTTAGGTCCTAGTGATAAAAAAATTCACGAAAATTCTACTATTAGCCCGATTCAAATATATCTCCTTCAGTTAAAAGATGGGAAAATTTCAATTGAAATGATATATGCATTATGTAGATATCCCGTTTAACCAATGAGAAAACGGTACCTCCAAATGGCCAATAATGCATGGCACGTATAAGGCTTGCCCTTCAATTGCTCTTAAGGCGTGCGACAAATATCTTTAACGCCGCTGGTTCCTGACGAGAAAGTTCAGCTGCAATCGAGTCGTCAGGAAATAAGCTCCAAAACGGACGTCGTTCGATGATGGCTTGGAAAAGTGGTTACTAACCACATTTAAAGAAGGCAAGAGTGTGCTAACAAAAAAAAACAAAAACAAACGACCCATCCAAACAGACGAGAGGTACTATATTGTGAACGTGGCATGCTTCTTGGGGTAGTAAGATATTAATTTGCTGATGTACGTCAAATCGACGTTTCTTCGCACTGTCCTTAAACCTCTGACAGCAAAATTTTTGTTGGTGACTTTTTTACTGTAATTTGTAGCTTTGGGTCTGGTAATCCCTAAGTTAAATCGTAAATGCTATAGCGTATCGTATACCTAATTCTAGTGTAGTTAATTGTGACCATTTTAGCGTCACTTCAAAACGCCCGCCTAAAAACCACAAGAAACTAGCGACCCATGCGGGGGAGCGTCAAAGACCACTTGCACTCAAGCTGTGGTGACCTTGAACGCGCGGTTTTCAAATCGGGGCCCCGCGCGCGGTAGAGATTGAAAGCATGTGGGTGCCTAGGTATGGGTTAAACCTGTTAAGGGCGTGACCCCTCACGAAAACTACATTGAGAGGAGCCCGACAACAGAGCGAGAGGGATGCGGAACAATAGGACTCGCCGGGTGCTAGTCGTCGTATTGTGTACGTGTTGCATTGCTACGCACAAGGGCGCGGATGCCTTTCCCGGAAACGGTGGTTGATCTCGACGTGGGCCATAATGCAAGGACGCCTTTGGTTTAGACGCGCGATAAAGAAAGCAAGGTGGCCAAACTCAATTCGGCGTCACCCTCTATGGCATACTTGATAATCATGCATACACCCTGAAATTGACACAGAAGTTTGCGTAAATAAGAATTAACGAACAATTAATACAAAACGAATATGGCAAGGTATGTGTTGGCCTTGGACTGAACAAATCACGTATTAATCAAAGAGGTGTAAGCCTACTAAAGATCAAACTTAGCAACGAAGTAAGATGAGATGACAATACGCTGTAAAATATAAGTATAGGCCACAATTACTATAAAATTTTAACCTCTTATCAGTTCCTATCCTTATTTTAGAGCAACCTCAAGTCACACTCATATTCAGACCGTTGGCGGCCAACCGTGACGATATATTCATGCAATAACGACTCAAGGCAATGTATAGATAAAAGAAAAAAGTGTTGTTTATTGGTAACTCACATTATTAGCCGATTAAACAGAGTTATTCCGGTTCTTGCTTAGTCGGCAGTGGGGGAGGAGTCATGTCACTGGTTTCCGCACACGTTATTGCTTTGACGTCCGTCCTCTTATTCAGTTCATATCGTTGCCGACATCGTACTATCTTTGCAGGTGGTCGAGCGCTTGGGCCTATATGTCTTCGCTGCGGTAGCCAATCCTGGGAACGAAGGGGCAATCATTGTAGTAATGGTACTCGAGGTACCTCAGCTGTCCCACAAACCGGCAGCCTGAGTCTGCGTGCAAGCACAACACAAGCTCACACTCCAAGAAGCTGAGGTCCCCAGGCTCAATGTAGAGGTTGTCCAGCTTGAACGGAGCAGAATCGGCAGGACACACGGCGCAGTGGCGGGACAAGACGGTCTCGTCGAGCGCTTCACCGTCGCTGAGAACGCTCTCTGTCAAGTTTCCGATGAGACTGTTTCGACAAAAGTCGCACACGATGTGGAAGCATGACAGCGGCCACACTTTGGCAGCAACAGCCTCGCAGATGACGCAGACGTAGTAGCTCTTCAACACGCTCACAAACGTGACTACTCGCCGTTCCAGAAAGGGAGAGTTGAATCCCCTGAGCATGTACGTGTAACCTCTCCGTGGCAGAAAAGACTCCAAAGACCGCAGGGCTCCGCTGGCGTTCATCTTCCAATTCGCTGCCTCTTTCCCGGATTGCTCTTTCGGATTTGTGGCTGGAGGTTTACCGCTTGATACGCTTCCTTCGCCTACCAGGTCACAGCGACGAGTGGCATGACTGGCCTTTGCGAGTGCGTTTTACACCGGCGCGTGAAGACGAGGCACATTTCATTCTTTCCCTCTTTTTTTCTCTCTCCTTTTTGCATTCATCATTCCCTTACTCAAGTGGCATTCTTGCCGAGTAGGCACTTTCTTGTACACCACCGCCCCCTGAATACGCCTGCCACCTTTTGTTTCCCTCGTTTCCTTCCACGAAAGGAGCAAACCTTTTGTTGGAAAAGTGTGACAGCTCTGCTTTTCGGGAAGAATTCGGGATGAGTCGGCGAGAAAGCCGCGTCGTCCAACTTTATTGGTTGCAGAAATACCGTGCTTTCTTTATCTCGAACCCCTGCACGTAGCCAGAAATATTTTTCGGTGAAGGGGGTGAGGATTTTTCAACATGGTTTATTATGTTCGTGAGTCTGTTTGTACACATACAGGCGCCAAATTGAAAAAGACATCAGGGGGGGGGGGTGTTGCGAACACCCTGGACTACGTCTGTGCTCCAACTACTATTGTCATTTGGCGGATTGAGCAGGGGATGAGTTGGGCGCGATGCTCGCGCATTGGTTTGGGTGAAGTGGGTCTCAATCCAACTTTCTTCTTGCCATGATACATCATGCTGACTAACTGCATCGGCACATTTCTTTCAGCATTGATAGGTGCATATCAAGCCGCTTTGTATTAGTGCACGTTAGCACGAACACATTTAGTCAACGACCGAGCCGTACCAAAGCAATCCTAAAAAAATGCAAATTTGGCATTCGTTCTCGCAATGACATGGGTCGCCTGACGAGGGTCGCCTTCCGGTACCAAAATTTGGAAAGTAATTCGCGTTACATTCGAGTTACTCGGTATTGCAGGATTAGTTTTTTTTTGTTCGTGTGCGTCAGTACGTGTACCTACCAGCCTTGCCCAATCGGTATACATCACCGGTGAACCGTAATCTGCAGACGGTAAAAGTCTACCGACGTGTTAACGTTATCTCCCCCCCCCCCCACTCTTTAATATTTTTGTTTGCGATGTTATACTTAGTTTCCTAAGACGGAAGGATAGCCGGTGCCGCTATGACGACGCCAACATCTCCTATTTATCATTTCCAAAAAAAAAAGAAAAAAGAACAGCTGTCTAAGCTCGATGCGCGACCATATGCACACCATTTTCGAGGATCTGAGACAAGAAAGAGCGAGAGGAGAAATGTTTTGGCGTCGCAGAGGGCATTCCTCCAGCTGCTCAGAGGCTGCGACACAAGGCGCCAGCCAGACCGCCAACTTCTATCTCGATTTGCTTTTGGTTACTGCATGGCCTAGGAACAGCCGAATATATACGGCAACAGCCGCGTTTGCTCCATCTCATCTCGAGGTGAGGGCAAAGTACGTCGGGTGCTTTATCGATAACATTTGGATAAGTTGTTCCTGTTGACGTTGTTACGCCTGTAAGGTTACACCTAATTGCAATAGCCTGTCTATTCCAGCTTACCAGGTGGCGCCACTGCATTTTACGCTGGCGACATGGAACGCAATTTTGCTGGCCATGACGTCCTATACAAGGATGTAGTGCGTCCTCGGTTGAAACACTGGCTTCGTGGAACGCTTCCGATTATAATTACTTTTGTTTGAATTTAGACAACATTTTAACCTTGTCGATAAAATTTCGTCGCGCATTCGAGACAATTCTCTGCGCCGCGAAGCAAAAATTCCCCGAATTGCAGCCCCGAATACTTGTCATGAGACGCGCGTCCATCCCCCTCCCTAACTGAGAGTTTCTTTCCCTCTCTAACTGAGTTTTCCTCCCCCTCGCTAACTGAGAGTGGTAGCAAACCGGTATATATAGGTGGTATTCACCTCTGAGCAACCCTGTTCTCCCGCAGCATACCTGCACGGCATGCCGGGAAGGCACTGCTTCCGGGTGTTCTGTGCCGCCATATCTGAGGCCGTGCCCCCCATGTGTGCCTCTGCGCGATACGCGAGTTAAGCCGTTTTTTGCGCCCGCCACCCAAAATCACGGTTAATTGCGCCGTATTTGGGTGCAGCAATCGCACAAAATCGGAGAGTGACACGCGTGAGAACGCAAGAACGGTTCAATTTTATTCGTTGTCGAACGTTATTCGCGGTCAATGTAGCCGTGCTCTGGAGGTCTCGGCGAAGCGTCGTGACGAATGTTTCAGCCGCCTTCGCCGCGCTCCAAGGCTGTGTGGTAAGCGCCTGAGAGTGGTTTACCTGCGAATAGAAACTCGGTTGAGTTCATATTCTGACAGCTGTGTATGAAAAAGGAGGAAACCCGCGAACGAAACACGAAAAAAAAATCGCGTTGACACAGTAAATGCATTCAGATTCTGCCGCACTGCACTGGCGAAAACATCTGCGAAAAGCATGACACAGTAAAGTACTCAACGTTAGACTGTCCATATTTACACATGCGTGGTACATTGCGAGCTAAAACGGGACGCACACGCTTTTGTTTTTCTCGCTAAAGTGGACTTCTGGCTGCGAGTTTTGTACACTTGCATCAAAACACAGGTGACTTGCAACCTTGGTCTCGTTAAATAATTTAACGCCCTAGAGATACATTTTCATCGCGATCGATCAAAGCTGTAGGTGAGTCAATCACGTCGAAATTTGTCTCGTTCGCACTCGACTGG